>NW_006408954.1:168443-172697 GCF_000296735.1 Chrysochloris asiatica
AACTATATGAGTATTCTTATTCCACTTTTAGACCTGTCTATTGTTTGGCTGAAAATGAAGCAATAGGGGTAAATTCAGATCCAGACCCAAAGGGTGACTAACAATCATAGTTTCAAGGGTTCTCGCAGTCTCTATCCAACCAGTAAGCCTAATAATACCTTTTATGATAAAATCTGTTAAGGGTTAGATACTGAAACGTTTTCTTAGTCTGTTTTTAACACCACCCCCCCCATGCCTAACAAATCATATCTGCATATTCAATTTAGCTCCTTGGCTGCTATATTGCGATTTACACAGGATACTGTTCTTATTTCTGAGGTTAAGTAATTATAATAGATCTCTGGATCTAAATACATATTTTAAATACCTTTGTTAGTAGCTACTTTACTATAATGTATAGTGAAAAAAAACTCAATAGCAAGAGTTTTAGTTTAGTAAGAATGACATAAAATTAATAGGTAATCCATTAGTCTAGGAGTTAATCCATTCTGGAGTTAAATACCATTCTTTCTTTTGTCAAAAGTTCTAGTAAAACTATGATATATTCTTAGAAGCATTACTGGCAAGAGAAAAGAGGGAATAAGAAAGAATAATAAGACAGAAGTGTATCTAACATAATAGCACATTAAAAAAAAGATTAAAGAGAGACCTTATGACAGAATGTCAAAAGACTTCTAAATGTAAAAGCATATTAACACATAATCTCCTGAACACAATGAAATACTAATTCCTTCCTGATTTCATCTAAAAACATTACAGCTTTCTTTAAAGCAGCTTATAATTTCCATGAGTATATGCAAATTCAGCACACATTAATATATCACACAGGTCGAATTTGCCACCTGGCACAATGAGAAAAGTACTTTAGGGGCTATATTTCAGTAAGAATGAGGAATACAGGGGACCCTGGGATTAGGCTGTGATGGACTTTTACTGAGTTGAAGGTTGAGCAAAGACTAGGTACTCAGGAAAGCACTTTCTACAGGATTGTAAAAAGTAAAGCATTGGAAGATAGTAAGCTAGGCTGATGAATTTATTCCTAATTAAAAGAAAGTCCCATAATACCTTTCCTATCTGACCACTGCAGATAATGAAAAACGATTGAGCTTCGTCACCCAAAGCATTAGTGGGTGATATGTAAGTGCTCTAAGTCATGGGTCCTCTGTATGTTTACTTATAGAAATAAATTACATTCTTTAAGTGACTGTATTAGATGCAGATGCAGGAAGTCTCAAAAGAAGTTAGAAGAAATATACACAGTCACGATACCAAAAAGAGTTGGTTAGTGTTTAACCTTTTCAAGAGGTTCCATATGACCAAGAACCAATAGTATTGTAGGAAGAAATCTAAGTCACACCAAAGGCTTTGGTGAAAAACAAAACTCCAGGAAGTGACAGAATACCAATTGAAATGTTTCAACAATTTGATGAGAGACTCTTCTATGCCAAGAATTTTGGAAGACAGCTACCTTGCCAAGTGATCAGAATACATCTATATTTGTGCCATTCCAAAGAAAGATGATCCAACAGAATATGGAAATCGTCGAACAATAATAGTAATATCACATGCACGTAAAACTTTGCTGGAGATAATTTTTTTAAAAGGTTGTAGCCGTACATTGACACAGAGCTGCCAGAAATTCAAGCCAGATTCAGAAGACAGCATAGAGCAAGGCATATCACTGTGGATATCAGATGGACCTAGATTGAAAGCAAAGAATACCAGAAAGATGTTCACTTGTGCTTTATTGCCTATGCAGAGACTTTCAACTGTGTGGATTATAACAAACAATAGATAATATTGTGAGGAGTGGGAATTCCAGAACACTTACTTTTGTTCATAAGGAACCTGTACATAGACCAAGAGGCAATAATTAAAACAGAACAAGGGGATACTGAATGGTTTAAAATCATGAAACGTGTACATCAGGACTATACCCTTACATCATACTCCTTCGATCTGTATGCTGACGAAATAACCTAAGAAATTGTATTTTATAAAGAAGAACATGGCATCAGGATTAGAGAAAGACTCATGTAGATGACATACCGTTTGCTGGAAGCAAGATCACTTGCTGGTGAAGATCAAGACTATAATCTTCAGTATGGATATCACCTCAATATCAAGAAAATGAAAATCCTCACAACTGAACCAATAAACAAAGAAAACTGAAATTGTTAAAGGTATCATTTTAATTGGATCCCCAAACAATTCTCATGTAAGCAGCAGTCAAGAAATCAAATGGCCTGTTGCATGGGGCAAATCTGCTGCCAAAGACTTCTTTAAAACGTTAAAGAGCATTTAAAATGTTAAAGACCTTAGTCACTTTGAGGACTAAGGTGTGCCTGATATTTTCAGTCACCTTATATGCGTGTGAAAGCTGGACAATGAATAAGGAAGACCTTACAAGAATTGATGTATTTGAATTATGGTGTTGGAGAAGAATATTGAATATAGTATGGACTGTCAGAAGAATGAACAAATCTGTTTTGAAAGAGGTACAACCAGAGTGCTTCTTGGAAGGGATGATGGTGAGACTTTGTCTCATATCTTTGGGCATGTTGTCAGTAAAGACCAGTTCCTGGAGAAGGACATCATGTTTGGTAAAGTGGAATGTCGGAGAAAAGAGGAAGACCCTCAAGGATATGAACTGACTCAGTAGCAGCAACAATGGGCCAAACATAACAATTGTGAGTATTGCACAGGACCGGAAAGTGTTTTGTTTGATTGTATATACAGTTGTTATGAGTCAGAACCAATTCAAGGGCACCTAACGACAACATCTTCTTAGGATTGCTGAACAAAATATAGTAAAGTGGATGGCTTAAAACAAAAGAAATTATTCTCTCACAGTGATGGAGATAAAGGTCCAAAATAAATGTGTTGACATGACTGTGCTTTCTCAAAATGTTCTAGGGAAGAATCTTTCCTTCCCTTTTCTAGCTTCTAGAGGTTGCTGGCTTTCAGCTTCGTCGCTCCTGTCTCTACCTCCATTTTTCATGGTCTTTTTCCTTTTGAGTGTGTCTCTGTGCCTTCAAATCATTCTCTCTTTATAATGACACCAGTCCTTGGATATAGGTGTCACCCTATTACAGTATGATTTCATCTTAACTTGGTTCCAGCTTCAAAAGGTCACATTCAGAGATACTGGGGGTGAGGACAAAATTAATAACAGGATCACAGCATACATAACATCTATGTAAAAGGCAAATGGAACTAAAATAGAAAGTTTGCCTTCAAGGAAGTTACATAGATGCAACTTAAACGTAGATTTAACTTCAGATAAGTGGAACCATATGCAAAAATATGATAGTGGTTATGTGCCACCAAGTCAGCTCCAACTCATAGGGTTTCTGAGGCTGTAAACCTTTACAGGAGCAGAAAGCTTCATCTTTTTCCTGCAGAACAGTTGGTGGATTCAAACTGTTGACCTTTTGGTTAGCAGACCAGTTCATAATTCACTATGCTACCAGGGCTCCTTGCACACAGTATAGGGAAGCATTGTTTTAGACATGAGTGATCTTCAACACCATTTTATCATTCTGAAGAAAGGTGCAGTGGTAGACAGGAGACACTATTGATATTTTGTTTTCAATTTTATTGTAAAGAAAATATACTTAATAGCGCACATGCTATCTCAGTAATTTCTACTTGTACACTTCAGTAACACTGATTACATTCTTTAAGTTGTAGGACCATTCTCACTATCCTTTTCCAAAGCTTTTTAGTACCATCATTAACATAAAGTCAGTGCCCCCTAAACAGAAACTCTCCCTTGCCCTCTCCCTTACACCCTTGAGTTTTTTTTGTTTTTTACTATATCCAAACCCAAACTCACTGCCACTCACTGTTGTTAAGTGCTGTGGAGTTGGTTCCGACTCATAGTGACCCCATATAGGGTTTCCAAGGAGAAGCTGATGCATTTGAACTGCTAAACTTGTATGTAGTTCACAGTACAGTGCCGATGCTTCAGTGCCACAAAACCCTATATATAGTGTCTGAGACTATAAATCTTTATGGGAGCAGAGTGCCTCTTCTTTCTCCCGAGAATAAGCTAGTGGGTTTGAACTGCCCACCTGTGGTTAACAGCCCAATGCCCAACCCACAGTGCCAGCAAAGCTTTTTTAAAACTACATTGTTGTTCTTGTTAAGTGCTGTCTAGTAATTTCTACTCAGGTACAAGGTTCCTGAGGATTTAAATCTTTTTGCAGGAGCAGAAACCCTCATCATTCTCCTCAGAGCAAGTGGTGGGCT
>NW_006408954.1:173313-177216 GCF_000296735.1 Chrysochloris asiatica
AATTTTTATATAAATTATAATTTAAAATGTTATTTAGCACTTTTCTCCAAATCACCATTGTTTAGCGACCTCATTATTTCTAAACTGATTACAAATACCACAATATTCTTCAATTTGTTTCTTTAATCTCTAAGTTTTTATGGGTCTGTCTATTTCTGACTCAGAATCAAATTGTTTTAATTTCTATAGTTTTCTATGTTACCCATTACCTGTCTGTCAGTTTGACATATTGTTGTAGCTTATGTGTTATCATGATGCTGGACGGTATGCCACCAGTATTTTAAACACTAGCAAGGTCACCCATGGTAAGCAGGTTTCAGTGGATCTTTCAGCCTAAGACTAAGCAAAAAGGTCTGGTGGTCTATTTCTAAAAATTAACCAATAAAAACCGTATAGATTACAATAGTATACTGCCCACTGTTGTGCTGGAAAGGAACCCTACTGGGCTCAGTGCGTCAAGCACTGGACTTCAAGCCACAAGTTCAACAGTTGAAACTTACCAGTTGCTCAGCAGGAGAATGATGAGGCTATCTGCTCCTGTAAAGATTTACAGTCTCGGAAACCCCAGGGAGCAGCTCTGCTCACCTTAAAGGGTTGCTGTGCGTCAGAATAAACTCCATGGCAATGGGATAGTGCTGGAAGATAAGTCCCTTAGCTTGGAAGACACTCATAATACACAGTGGCCTAGTGTGGTTAATGCGTCAGACTGCAAAATCATTTGAGTCTCAAGGTCAGCGGTTCAAGCTCACTAGTTACTCCTTGGAAACCCTATACAGGTTTGCTAGGCGTAAGAACTGGCTTAATGACTTAAAAACAACAAGGACAATGAAATCAAGAATACCAGTGACTGTGAAGATAAGGCAGAAGTAAAAAGCTTTATATTCTATTGTATGAGGGATCAGCGTCAACTCAAAGGCAGGTAACAGCAGCAACATAGCATATTGCAGTATATATTAAAGCTGGGTTTTTCTCTCCGCGCCCCCCCAAACATATCTTGACTCATCTCAAACATATGTTTTCAAGTTGAATTTTAGCATCATTATTTAAAGTTCTAAAAATGTGGATTGTGTTAAATGTATAGATGCCTACCATTGGATCTGGTGTGGCACTGTAGGATCAGTACTGGACTGTGAACCAAAAGATCGGCAGTTCAAACCCACCAGCTGCTCCTTGGAAACCCTATACAGGGTCACTATGCATCGGAACCAACTCGGCGGTATGAACAACAACAACCACTGGATCTCAGAGCCAAATCTGGGTAATAAGGGTGTTCATATAGAAAGTAAGTCTCTGATGGAGCATTGCAACCCAAGTAGAGTGTAAAGGATGTCTACAAAGCGGTTACAGCTCATTGGGAGGAGTCAGAAACTGTGTAGGGTGGATAGGGTGTTCAAGTAGTGATGCAGTCTAACATGAGGTGTGAGGAGAGGGAGAGCCCAGAATGGAAAGTGATCGTTTAGGCATAAAAAAGAGAGAGCTTAATGCAGAAGAAAATGTGGGGACAGAGATGGGAGTTTGCTTATATACAAGAGGACTGATCAAATCAGTAAATGTGAGGGTTCTTCAATAGGTTCATGGAAAATACATATTATGAGAAAAATTATGCATGGATTTCAAACATTTTTGCACTAAAATGAACTTGTCTGAACAGGTTCTAGTTTGAGGCACTAAGAACAAAACATCAGTTTAAAAGATCAACATGAATTCTGCTAAAATTCAAGCAGAAACAAGCATCAAATTTCTGGTGCAACTTGGGTGGAAGGATGCTGAAGTCATTGATGCTTTATGAAAATTTTGGAACAGTGCTCCAAAGAAATCAGAAGTTTACAGATGGATAACTCATTTTAATGGGGGGCAAGATGATGTTGAAGATGAAGTCTGCAGTGACAAATTATTAACATCAATTTTTGGGCAAACAGTTAATCTTCTTGGTGTCCTAACTGTAAAGGATTGACAATTAACAACAGAAATAATAACCCACACCATAGACATCTCAATTGGTTCAGCTTATACAACTCTGACTGAAAAATTAAAATCGAGCAAAGTTTCCATTCAATGAATGCCAAAACTGTTGCACCCAGATCAGCTACAGACAAGAGCAGAGTTTTCAATACAAATTTTCAATCCATGGGATCAAGATCCTGAAGCATTTCTTGGAAGAATTGTAGCAGTAAATGAAGCTTGGCTTTACCAGTATGATCCCGAAGACAAAGCATTCAAAGCAATGGCTACCAAGAGGCAGCACCAGTTGTTTTGGATGCTACAGGTATTTTGCTGGTTGACATTCTGAAGGGCCAAAGAATGATGCCATCTGCTTATTAGGAGAGTGTTTTTGGGAAAGTCAATCAAAGTTTTAGTAGAAAATGCCCAGGAAAGCTTCACCAGAGAGTCCTTCTCCCCCACAACACTGTTCCTGCGTGTTCCTCTCATCAAACAAGGATGATTTTGCAAGAGTTTTGATGAGAAATCATTAGACAGCCACATGACAGTCCTGATTTGATTCCTTCTAACTTCTTGTTGTTTCCTAATCTGAAAAGATCTTTAAAGGCACCCATTTTCTTCAGTTAGGCATGTAAAAATGACTGCATTGATGTGGTTAAATTCCTAGATCCCTTAGTTCTTTAGGAATAGACTAAATATCTGGTAGCGTCATAGCTTACCAAAATGTCTTGAACTTGATGGAGTTTATATTGAGAAATGAAGTTTATATCTTTTATTTCCATTTTTAATTGCCTTTTCCCACAAACCTTTAGGAGTCCTCTAATATAATATAAAATAATGGAAGTGAAAATTCTCACTGTTGATGGGAGCTTCACACATGGAAAGGGAAGAAACTCTAGTATTCTGTAGTGTTGGACTAGAATTGGACATATTGGTGCAAGCCCTTGCTTTTCAATATATCACTGTAGAAATGAACATAAGTGTATCTGTGTTTCAGTAAATATACATAAGCATGCACTTCTTAGTTATGCTTACTGAGAGAGCTTAACAACAGTGATAATTCAATAGCCATGAGGAAGACTAACAGCCAAGTTATGACTTCTAAATGCCATTCTTCATGAAAAGGAACCAGGCATCATTGGAGAAATGGCTGATTATAGGGCGGGGACAGGAAAATATAAGATGAGTAGAGATATCTTGTTTTGTCAGATAGTAATAAAGTACTTACTCCATCTAAGAATGATGGAGACATGGATAATGGACAGAGAAATCAGCTTTAAGGTGTTGGCACTGGCCTGATTAAGGACAATTGGAACATCAAAATAAAGGCATAATGGATTATAACTCACTGAATAAAACAGAAAACCGTGAGTCCATAACAATAATATAAGTAAATAACTTTAAAGTTTGATGGGGAATGAGATATTTATAGTTTAAAAATTGTTGTTTATACGGTCAAGTTGAATCTGACTCAGAGAACCCCAGGAAGACACAGTAGAACTGCCTCATAGGGTTGCCTAGGTTGCAATTCTTCATGGGAGAAGATCACTAGTTTTTTTCTCTGGTTGAGTCACTGATGGATTCAAACCACCAACTTTTGGTTAGCAGCTGAACATTTTAACCATTGCACTACTAGGGCTCTTTAGTACCTCCCCCAAAACTGCTTATTGAGTATAAGATTGTTATTGTTGTTGTTAAGTGCTGTTGAGTCAGCTTAACTCATAGTGACTCTATATAGGGTTTCCGAGGAGCAGCTGGTGAGCTTGTGCTACCAACCTTGCAGTTCTAACGGCTTTGCAGTTTGGCACATTAACCCATAGTTATAAGAAAATAAAGAGTAAAACTATAGATGAGACGTCTCCTGGGCTAACTTATCAAAGTAACATCATCAGTGATAAGACAAAATGAAAAGGTAGAAGAACATGGCATTATGTCATTGATATCCCTGCCAAAGACACGCCT
>NW_006408954.1:177571-195403 GCF_000296735.1 Chrysochloris asiatica
CAACTGGTGGGTTTGAATTGCTGACCTTGTGGTTAGCAGTCCAGTGCTTATCCTATAGTGCCACACCAGGACTCCCATGTTTAAAAAGTAGACATGGCAACTGAAAACCAGTATTGTTTATAAATATAGATGTAAAATCCTATATAAACATTGTTGTTAAATACTGCCAAGTTGGTTCCAACTTACAGTGATCCTGTATTGGTTTCCAAGGAACAACTGGTGAATTTGAACCACCAATCTTGTGGTTTAAACCGACTTTATGGTTGAGTGCGTATCCTAAAAGACCACACTAGGACTCATACACAAACATTATATATTGTTTATACAGGATATTACATTTATATTTTATTTTAAAACACTGGTTTTTAATTATTGTGCCTATTAAATTATTCTGTTCATTTTTAAGTTGGAGGCAATGTGAAATTCATAAAATTAACCGACAACATTCCAACTGTTTTGGCTTCTGAAATTGTATAGATGACAGGACTTAATCAAATTGTTAATGAATAGCGAATCTTGTTCATCAACCATGTGGGTATATTGTCTTTTCTTTTCTTTTTCCCCCCCTTATTTTTATTTTTAAACATTTTCAGTTTCTTTCTTAGTTACTATACTGTGTGACTTTGTCACACTCTCAAGTCAATTTTTGATATCTTACACATTCTTATGAAATTATCTGTCTACTAAGTGTGGTCTGGCTTCTTTTGTTCCCTTGAACTTCACTGTATTAATTAAACTTTTTTTGATCAGTGGTTCAAACCTACCAGCTGTTCCTTAGAAATCTTGTACAGGGTCGCTTTGAGTTGGAACCAACTTCAGAGCACTTAACAACAACAACAACTGGTTTTGTTTAAGTAGCTTAAACAATTTTGTAGAATTCCAGAACACTTAACAGTGCTCATAGACCAAGAGGCAATCTTCTGAACAGAACAAGGGGCTATTGTGAGATTTAAAATCAAGAAGGGTGTTTGTCAGGGTTGTATCAATTATCTCATATGCATGCAAAATCTGGACAATGAAGATGGAAGACAGATGAAGAACTGATGCATTTAAATTATATGTTGTTGATGAAGAATATTGTACATACTGGGAGTCCTGGTGTGGTGTTGTGGGTTAATGCGCCAGACTGCAAAGCCGTTTGAACTGCAAGGTTGGTGGTTCAAGCTCACCAGTTGCTCCTTGGAAACCCTATCCAGGGTTACTATGGGTCAGAACCAACTCATCGTCACTTAATAACAACAACCATGGATTTCCAGAAGAATGAACAAATCTATCTTGGAAGTAGTACAGTCAGAATGCTCTTTAGAACCAAGAATGATAAGATTTCAATTCATACACTTTGGACATATATCAAGAGGCACAAGTCCTTGGAGAAGACCATCATGTTTGGTAAAGGGACAGCAAAAAAAAGAGGAAGACCTTCAACAAGATGAAATGACATAGTCGTTGTAACAATGGGTTCAAGTATAGAAAAAAATGTGAGTATAGCACAATACCAGGCAGTGTTTTATTCTCTAAATCAGATCCCACTCAATGGTACCTAAAAACAACAGGTCATTTTTAAATAGTCTATACCTTTTAGTTTAAAAATGCAATAATTGCTTTTCTCTTTGTTGTTGCTATTTGTTGTTGTTAAGTACCATCGAGTTGGTTCCCACCCATAGTGACCCTGTATAGGGTTTCTGAGGAGTGGCTGGTGAGCTTGAACCACCAACTTTGTGGATCAAACTGACTTGGCAGTCCAGTGCATTAACCCACAACACCATGCTATGGGTTAATCTTCTTGGAAGCAGAAAGCCTCATCTTTCTCCCATGAATGGTGAGCTCAGACTGCCAACCTTGTACTTAGCAGTCCAGTGCTTATCCTACCTACAGTGCCACCAGATCTCTGCATTATTCTTTACTGCATCATTAATGGTGATTATTTTTATTTTATTTTTACTTGATGGCTGTAGGCTAGGTTTGATTTATAGGGATATATTCAAATTATAACAATTAGATCATTATAGATTTGTAACAATTAGATCATACAAACATAAAACTAACACCCGCAATAAGAACAGTCCCTGTGCATATTACAGTCAGAAATTGTGTATATATCTTTCCAAGTATACAGTTACGCATGACATATATACAGTAAACATATATTGTATATGGATGCTTGTTGTTGATGTTAGGTGCCATCAAGTTGGTACCGAACCATAGCGACCTTATGCACAGCAGAATGAAGTGCTGCCTCATCCTGGGCCAACCTCACTACTGTTGCTACACTTGAGTCCATCGATGCTGCCACTTGGCCAATCCATCTCACTGGGGATCTTCCTCTTTTTCTCTGACCCTCCACCTTACCTAACATGATATCCTTCTCCAGTGACAGGTCCCTCCTGACAATATGTCCGAAGTATGAGAGACGAATGGATGCTTAGCATAGCTTAATATAGTATTGATTCTTGTGGTTTCATTTCCTGAACTGACAAATATGTCTTAAAGTTTTTCCCATGTTGGAATGTGTAGATTTACTTTCTTCTGTTTTAACTGCTGTGTTCCAGAGTGTGATTGACTCAGCCATTTCACTGCTGTCAGACATGTAAACTGTTGTTATTTGGGTTATTAAACACAATGGGCATATTTTGCATGCCTCTTTGTGCACACATACAAGTGTTCTCCAGTGTTATGTATCGGGTGGGATTTAATTCAGGAAATGCAAATAGTCAAGGTATTCCTAGCATTGTTGTTTCTGTTAAGTGCCTCTAGGCAGTTCCAGCTCACATCAACCCTGTAAAGGGTTTCCAAGGCTTTAAATCTTTCTGTGGGAGCAAAAAGCCCCATCTTTTCCAGCGGAAAGGCTAGCCGGCTTGAAGCATGGACCATGTGATTCAAAGTCCAGTGCTTATCCTATGAAACCACTGTGTTCCCCATTTCAAGCATGAAGTGATTTAATATAAAAATTGTTGTTGTTGTTCAGTACCATCGAGTCAGTTTCAACTCATAGCGACCAGGTATATCGTTTTCCGAGGAGCAGCTGATGAGTTTGAACAGCTGACTTTATGGTTCAAACCAATCTTGTGGTCCAGTGCTTTATCCCAAAGCACCATTGTTGTTGCTGTTTAGCGCCATTGAGTTGGTTCTGACTGATGTTGTTCTGTGCCATGGAGTCAGTTCTGACTCATAGTGACCCTGTGCAGGGTTTCTGAGGCTAGAAATCTTTACAGGAGCAGAAAGCCTCATCTTTCTCCCGTGAGACAGCTGGTAGTTTTGAACTGCTGGCCTTGTGGTTCGCAGCTCAATAGGGACCCTGTAATGAAGCATCATTAGTTGCCAACAAAAGAATGGAAGTTCTGGAGATGTGGAAGTTAGGATAGTCCATTGTGATTTTGACTTCAGGTTCAGCTGTTATTGATGTGGCCCAAGGACTGGATGATTGCTGGTGCAAGAACTCCTACCTTCATAGCCACCCACACTCATGACACTGGCAAACAGATCATAGATTATGAATTTTGGCCACTGCACACACCTCACCCATTAGGGCTTGTTTGTCTACTCTTAGTGTTGCATAAAGGGGGTGTCTTCTTGCCTGCTGGCTTTATGCAAATAGTTCATGCAAATGAAGCTAATCAGTGGCAGTACCTAACTTTCATTTAAAATACTAACAGCAAGAGAGTCTGAGAAATGAAGTTTTGAACTTTCTTACATTTCTAAATAAAGAGAAGAACGAAATAAGGGTTTAGAGTAAATCAGCTATCCACCTTCCAGTGCAGATGGAGATTTCCAAACAGCAACAGTGCCAACAACTTATTCTCACATATCTTGCAAATATCCCCATACAAAGAAAACACACCCTCTAATCAAAAAATAAAAGCAAAATCCATTAAATGCTGACTTCACCCCCAATGATGTTCATTCCTTTTCTAGTTCAGTAACAATCCTATCCTGAGATCCTATTAACCTCAAAACTAAATTATAATTAATGACCACCGAACCACCTCACAGAAATAGAGGAGAAAAAGAAGACAGGGAAAACAGAAAATTGGTTATAATATGCAAATGAATATGTAACCAAGCAAGGAACAAAATATGTAATGCTGTTATAGCCCTTGATACCACAACAAATCATAAAAATAGAGTGGTTTCTATCTTCCTTTGTCCACATAGCATTTTCTGGGTCAATTTGCCCTCAGCCAGCGATTCAATGGTCAGAGTTCTATAACTAGTGGGATGACCCGACCTGCCCTCTTTACGTGCCTGAGCCCTTCCTGGTCCTGCCACGGTTGGGTTTGCTGTGGCCTTCCACTAATCTTTGCTGTTCGATATAGAAATGTTAGGAGACTCCTCGGGGAATCTCTGAATGATAAATTTTCCTCCCGATCCTTTATATTCTGGTAGCGTAGTGGTTACGAATCAGGCTGTGAGCTGCAAGGTTGGCAGTTCGAAACTACCAGCTGTTCCGTGGGAGAAAGATGAGGCTTTCTGCTCCCGTAAAGATTTCCAGCCTCGGGAACCCTGTACAGGGTCGCTATGAGTCGGAACCGACTCCACGGCACATAACAACAACAACAACATCCTTTATATATGCCAGTATCTATATTTCTGTAAGAAAAAGACCAAGTTTTGTAGTAAACCCCTTCTTTGTCTGCTAGGCTAGTAGCATGGGGACCCTGGTGTGGTCAGATGACTGACTCATCTTTTAGTTCATGAAACCATGGTTATGCCATATGTTCATGTAGTTCTGTCTTGAGAAATAAGACATTTAAGACCCATGACCTACTGCCTTGGAGTCAATTCCGATTTGTTGACCTCACATATGTTATGAAGGAGAATTTCTCTACAGCTCTTTTAGCTGGAAGCAGATTACTAGGTCTTTCTTCAATGGTGCCACTGGGTAAGTTAGAACCACCAATCTTTCAATTAGTAAAAACCAAATACCCAAATCTACTACCATCGAATTGATTGCAACTCACAGTGACCCTGTAGGACAAAGTAGAATTGCTTCTTAGCGTTTCTGAGACTTTATGGGAACCGACAGCCTCATCTTTCTTTTGAGGAGCTGGTTTAGTTTGAAACGCTGACCTTGTGGTTAGCAGCCCAAACTTAACCTATGGTGTCACCAAGGCTCCTTATTCAGTTAGTGGTATTCGTGGTGATTGTGCATTACCAAGTGGGTTCCGACTAATAGAGACCCTGTATGGAGTTTCTGAGGCTGTAAATCATTATTGGAGCAGAAAGCCTCATCTTTCTCCCACAGAACAACTGGTACATTTGAACTGCTGGTCTTGAGGTTAGAAGCCCAGCTCATAATTCAGTACAATACCTGGCCTCCTTTTTCAGTTGCTAGATGAACACAAATCAATCGTACCTCTCAGAGACATTTAAGATAGCAGAGCTCAATTTCATGGAAATGGAAAGCAAACATTTTGAAAGTGAGTAATTAGACATAATAATGAAACCTCTGAATTCCCAGAATCTCAAAAACAACACAGGAAATAGTAAGAAACTGGTCCCAGTATCCCAGAGTCTTGCTTTCAATATGTCTTTCTATCATTCTGGAATGTGCTGGAATACATAGTAAGACAGTACACCTTCTAAGATTGAGTCTATTGTCTCATTCCTGTATTTTTCCCCCAATTATTATGAAATTAGTTCTTTGGTCAGAAGGGATATCATGTGATAATGAAAAAGACATTCAGTGAGTTCAGAAATGATGGTTATAGTAGGAGCGTTCTGGGCAAAGAAGGAAAAATCCATATCCAGAAAAGTTTCGTTTCTTTGAGTTGTGTGTAGGAGGATACCACTCTGGAGATCCACTTCCCAAATGCCCACTCACAGCACTGACTGTCGGTCGGTATGCAGAGGTATGGTCATACCATTTGCAAAAATATGGATATACTTTTGTACTGTTTGTTGTTAAGTACCGTTGAGTCAGTTCCAACCCATAGCAACTCTATATAGAGTTTCCAAGGAATGGCTGGTGAGCTTGAACCACTGACCTTGAAGTTCAAATCGACTTTGCAGTCCAGTGCATTAACCCACAGCACCACACCAGGACTCCTTTGTATTAGTTATGAAATAGTATTCTTAAGATCCTTGACTCTATTTCTTCTCTAAACTCTATGGCGGTGCCAGCCTCTTCTTTCAGATCCAGGCAGTAGAGTGAGGAAAGTGTCAATGATCTTTGCAGGTTTAGAAAAAGACATCCTTTATGGAGTAATGGAGTATGAAATAATGGCGTGGCACTATAGGATAAGCAAGGGAATGCTCACCACAAGGTCAGCTGTTCAAACCCACCAGCTGCTCCTTGGAAACCCTCTACAAGATTGCTATGAGTGGAACCTGACTTAATGGCACTTAACAACAACAACAACAACAACAACGTAGTGTAATAATATATGAAAATACTGGGTTCTTCTGTTGGTTTTTTGTTCAATGTTCAGGGATAGAAGTTACAGACAGACGAATGCTACTTGACTTGACAAATATCAAGGAGTCCTTTATATGGTTAAGGCGCTCGGTTATTAACCAAAAGAATGGACCTTGAAGTCTACCTAGAGGCATCTTGTAAGAAAGTCCTGATGACCACTTCTGAAAACCCCTTGGAACACATTCTACTCTGACACACATGGGGTCACTACATAAATCAGACCCAACTCAAAGGCAACTGCTTTTCTTTTCTTGTCTTCTCTCTTTTTAAAGAACAGTAACCATTTTATAATGGTGCTCTTATTATTTTCTTTCATATTTTTAAAAGAATGCATATGTCTGACTCCCTGTTCTCTCCTAAATAAAAATATCCATTCCCACAGAAATCCAATAACTACTCAGGGACTAACAGTTTTCTTTGTGTCTGCTTGAAGAAGAGTGAGTTAAAGTTCATTGTATTGGAATGTACTTTGTGCATAAAAATGTTGTTGTTACTGTTGTGAGAGACCATCGGGTCAGTTCTGACTCATTGAGACCCAATACACTGTCCAGTCCTTCACCATCCACACAATTGTAGTTATATTTGAACCCATTGTTGCTGTCACTATGGCAATCTATCTCCTTAGGGATCTTCGTCTTTTCTGCCAACCCCCCACTTTACCAAGCATGATGTCCTTCTCTAGGGACTGGTCTCATATAACCATGTCTAAAATGCCAGAGACAAAGTCTCATTATCCTGCTCCTAAGAGATGTTCTGCCTGTATTTTTTCCAAGAAAGATTTGTTTGTTCTGGAAATTCATGATACTTTCAATATTCTTCTCCCACATCATAATTCAAATGCTTCGATTCTTCTACAGTCTTCCTTATTCATTGTTCAACTTTCACATACATATGAAGCAATTGAAAATATCATGGCTTGGCTCAGGCACACCTTAGTCTTTAAAGTGACATCTTTGCTCTTAAACAGTTTAAAGAAGTCTTTGGTGGTAGATTTGCTTAATGCAATAATATGTCATCTGATTTCTTGACTCCTGCTTCCATGAAAGTTGATTGTGGATCCAAGCAAAATGAAGTCTTGACAACTTCAACCATTTCTCCATTTGCCGTGATGTTATTCATTGGTCCAGTTGTGAGAATATTTGTTTTCTTTACATTGAGGTGAGGTGCAATCTCAAGGTAAAGATTTAAGAATATCGATGTAGTATTTGATCTTCTTCAGTAAGTCCTCTTCACTTCTAGTAAGCAAGGTTGTGCCATCTGCATATCACAGGTTGTTAATGAATGGTCCTCTAATCCTGAAGCCAGAATATTCTTTATATAATACAGCTTCTTAGATTATTTGCCAGCATGCACATTGAATTGTTGTTGTTAAGTGCCACCGAATCAGTTCCAACCCATAGTGACCCAGTATAGGGTTTCCGAGGAGCAACAGATTGAATAAGTATGGTGAAAGGATACAACCCTGGCGCACACCTTTCCTTATTTTATACTATTCATTAGCTCTTTATTCTGTTCAAACAACTACCTCTTGGCCTATGTATTGGTTCTTCATGAGCACATGTAAGTGTCCTGGAATTCCCATTCTTCACACTGTTATCCATAGTTTGTTAGGATCCACACAGTTTAATGCTTTTGCCTAGTCAAGGAAGCACAAGTAAACACCTTTCAGATAGTCACTGCTTTCAGTCAAGGTCCATCTGACATCAGCAATGATATCTCTCATTTCACGTTCTCTTCTGAATCCATCTTGAAGTTCTGGCAATTCCCTGTTCATGTGCTGAAATGACTACTTTTGAATTAGCTTAAGCAAAAATTAACTTGCATATGATATTGTTCAATTATTTCTGCATTCTTTAGGGTCACCTTTCTTTGGTATGGACACAAGTATGGATCTCTTCCAATCAGTTGGCCAGATAGTTGCCTTCTAGATTTCTTGCCATAGATGAGTGAGCCCCTCCAGCATTACATTAGTTGAATTTGCATTGAAGGACCTGGAGCTTTGTTTTCTACCAATGCCTTCCACGTATCTTGGACTTCTTCCTTTAGTACCATTAGTTCTTCATCATATATGTCTTATGCCAGGTTATCTAGAAAAGCAAAACCAGTGAAACATACATATGTGTGTGTGTATATATATAAAGAAGTTTATTATCTTACATTTGTAGAGTCTCAGGTCCCCCGCAGAAGAAAGAGAGTCCCTCTCAAGTGTCCATTATATTGGGAGCAGGCCACACACCCAAGGAAGCATCCCTTCAATTGATTGTCTGCTTACAGCCACTCATCACAGAGCTAACTATGCCTGTACTAGGTTTCATCACCATGAAAATAAGTACATCCCAACTGCTAAACCTCTGGAAATCCTGGTCTAGTCAAGTTGACACAAAACCATTACAACATGCTACTGCTTGAAATGGTTGAATGTTTACCAATTATTTCTGGTACAGTGATTCTGTGTATTCCTTCCATTTTCTTTGATGTTTCCAATGTCATTCAATATTTTGTCCATAGAATCCATCAATATTGCAACCTGAGTCTTGAACGTTTTTCTTCATTTTTTTCAGCTTGAAAAATGCTGAGAATATTCTTCCCTTTTAGTTTTATAATGCCTGGTCTTTGTTCATTTCATTTTAAAATCTGAAAATTTCTGTTCATCTCTGTTACTTCATCATTTCTTCCATTTGTTTTAACTATTCTATGTTCCTAAGTTTCTTTTGACATCCACGTTAGTCTTTCTTTCTTTCCTGTTCCCTATATGACCTTCTGCTTTCTTCATATATGATGTTCTTGATTTATTCCACAACCCTTCTGTTCTTCAGTCATTAGTGCCTAATGCATCAAACCTGTTCTTGGGAATGGTTTCAAAATTCAGGTTGGATATACTCAAGGCCATATTTTGGCTCTCATGGACTTGTTTTAATTTTGTCCCACTTCAGCCAGAACTGCATGTGAGAAATTGATAATCCGTTGCACAGTTGGCTACTGGCCTTGTTAAGGCTAATGATATTGAGCTTCCCATTGTCTCTTTCCACAAATGTAATCAGTTTGATTCATGTGAATTTCATCTGGTGAGGTCCATGTGTATAGTTGCCAGTTATGTTGTTGAAAAAAGGTGTTTGCAAGGAAGAAGTCTTGCAAAATTCTATCATGTGATCTCCAGCATCATATCTATCACCAAGCCACATTTTTCAACTACTGATCCTTGTAGCATATGCAGCATACATAAACGTGCAGCATAAAAATGCTTTCTAAAGACTGCACAGACCTATAAAGTGCATTTAAAGTAACCTTTATCCTGGTCTTCAAAGAAAACAATCTGCGCTGTGATATTTTAGCTAAACACACACACATACGCACATACCCCCGTCCCAGAAATTGCAACTGCTTAGGCTAGAGAGGTTTCTTTATACTCGTATTTGTAATAATTTTAAATTTCTAAGTCACTGAACCATTGTATCATCAATTTTCATTTCTTTTTATTTTATCTTGAAGTGGACTATTTCCAAGTTGAGTAAACCACACATTTAAAATAATTAAAAGTTTTACATTGCAGAAGAAAAATATACTCTTTCCTCCACCTTGGAGTGTGGTCTTTCCTCATTTCATTTATCACCATAATACTGAAAAATTATGAACTAAAGCAGTGTTTCATTTCTAACCTTCTCGCCTAAAAACATCCAAGATGTAACTTGTGATTAGATCCGAGCTCCTGCTGCATGTAGGGGCCTGTACTTTTAGCCGAGGCATTAAAACAATGAAATGTTTCTCAAATTACATTTATAAACATTGTTTACATATTTGTGATAACTGCAAAACTAGAAACATGACTGTATAGAAAGGGTAAACCAAGGTGGAAGAAGAAAATTTTGTCTACCATATTTAGATCCATTTGCCATGTGCTATTCAAGGCAAATGGATCTAAATATAGTAGACAAATCCCATTGGTCTTAATGAAGCCTGTACTAACCTACTGATCCTCTTGCAATGGGCTGAAGCGTAGCAAAGATTATGAGGATGGTGCAGGACCAGGGAGTGTTTCATACTGTTGTGCATAGGGTCACTATGAGTCAGAACTGACTCGATGATACCTAACAACCAATTTCTAATCATAGCAGACACAAGAAAGGCCTTTTTACTATTGCAGAAAATTTGCTAGTATTACTAGGACCTGTAGTCTTTTCTGCTGACTTTGGGAATGGTTTAGGGAAAACTGGAATTTGGACCCTACTCATTGGTAGCATAGTGGTTACAAATCGAGCTGTGAACTACAAGGTCAGCAGTTCGAAACTACCAGCTGTTCTGCAGGAGAAAGATGAGGCGTTCTGCTCCTGTAAAGATTTACAGCCTCAGAAACCCTATACAGGGTCGTTATGAGTCGGAACCGACTCCACGGCACACAGCCACCAGCCACCGCCTGTTAGATATGGCTCCAAAAGCTTTTGCCACAGGTATGGATAATCATGTCTAGAATTTTATTTTTCTTTCAAAAAGAGTATGGCTGAGCATTCAGAGCAGGAGTGTATAAGGAAGATAATTGTGGATCTGTTTTTCTCACCTCCTTTAGAAGCGGAATAAATTCTCATTAAAATGCAATACTTCAGGTGTGACTACCTACCTGAAGGAGGAGGATAAATAGCCATACCTTACAAGTGCTTTTACATTTCAATGATTTCATGTATTTAAGCTGTATGTGTTAGGATTCCTGAGTATTGAAACTATGGTGGAATATAACACTATATTTTGTGAGAGCTCATGGTGACCTTAAACTTAGGTAAACTTAAAATCAGGATATGTGGTCCAGCAATAGATGCTTTTTAGTCTCTAAATTAAATAATACAGAATCACATTTGGTTAAATGTTGAATGTGTTGCTAATATAGAAATGAATATAACAAATTGAAATTGAAATGTGTCTCAAAAATTTTCAAGATATGACATTATATGCACAAGTGAGAATCAGTAGATATTTCATGAAGTTTGCCTTTTTGGAGAGGGTTTAACAAATTCTGATCTAGGACACAGAATTTCCCTGTGAGGTTTCAGTTGTGTTGTCCAAATCCAAGAAGTAAAAGATACAAACCATATAGAAAAATTGGAGTCTTCTCTTTTCCACTTAAGGCGCTCTGGCCTTACTTTTCTCCTGTTTTTCTAAGTTTTCAGTCTTTTACCGGTTCCTTGTTTCACTCAACTGTTCAAAAATACATTATCTCACTTAAAATTGAGGAAGTCATAGAGAGTACGTTGGCTGTGTAGCATTTATTTTCAGCATTGTAGCTCAAGGAAAATTCCTTCATCAGCAAGTGTGAACAGAATTCACAGCATGTTTAGCCATGGCTAATCCTATTCCTTTGGGTGCAATGGGGTGCAGTACATAGAAGCATTGTAAGAGCATTACCCAGCTAGGCAAAAAACATGCTTTTAAGGACTTATCGGTTATATGCTGACTCTAAGCAGGAGTAATAATATCATCATTTTAAATTGTCAAATCCTCGTCCATACTTTTTAAAGACCCGTGTATGCTTGTCAAGGTCTTTTGCTTTCTTCAAGAATTTACACTTTTGTAAGGGTATAATCTAAGAAGTCAATTTGCTCTATGATCTTAAAACAAAACAAGCAAAAATCGTTTTATATTCATTTGAATTTTCATGTGGAGAAGACTTCCAGGTCAAGAGAGCAAGCCTAGTCTCTTGTCATGTGTGGTATACCAGGACTACCTAAAGCTATGGCCAGACCCAAGTCATAAAAACCCCATTTTGGTGGGAAGAACTGTAGTTAGGATTGCTGCAGGAGAAGAAATAGAATGAGCAAGAAGAGAATGAGAAGAGAAATTTCCATTAGAGCCTAAAATAGGATTGTTGTTGTTGTTGTTGTTGTTGTTGTTGTTGTTGTTGTTGTGATGTGATGTGATGTGATGTGCCGTGGAGTCAGTTCCGACTCATAGCAACCCTGTGAAGGGTTTCTGAGGCTGTAAATCTTTTCAGGAGCAGAAAGTCTCATCTTTTTCCCACGGAACAGCTGGTAGTTTCAAACTGCTGACCTTAAGGTCCGCAGCCCAATTTGTAACCACTATGCCACCAGAGCACCTTTAAAATAGGGTAAGGAAGGTAAAACCAGAGCTAGGCTAGAGGTATATGATAGAAGGGATATGGGGAGAGAATGTGATTTCCCATTACTTTTGGAGTCTGAGAAAATGGATGCTTGATAATCCACACAAACTTGGGAACTTTTTAAAAACATATTATTTTATTGAGTTTTGGTGCGAGTTTACAAAGCAAGTTAGGTTCCCATTTAATAATTTCCACGTGATTTTTTTCAGTGACATTAGTTACATTTATCGCAGTGTATCAACAGTCTTTTTAATTGTGTTCAGTTTGTTCCCTTTCCAGAACTCTAGTACTCCTGTCCCCGTATCTTCTCATCTTTGCTTCTGGGTAATTGTTGACCTTTTGGTTTCATTCTAATGGTATTTTACTAGGACACCAGTCTTGCAGATAATATGTTTTCTCTTGTGTACCATTTTGCTATTGTGCTAAAAGGTGGTCTAATGGAATGGATAGACTCAGTTCTAGGCTAAAAGAGTGTCTCTAAGCAATAGTGTCATGAAGCCCTCTGTTCTCTACTGTTGAAGCTCGTCTGGGCTTTTTGTTTGATTGATTTTTCTAAAATAAGAATTTGAGCTCTGTTCCATATTTTCCTTCCATTGTTCCCAGGATCTACTATTGAGACCCCAGTCAAAACGGTCAGAGGTGGTGGTAAGGCACCATCTAGTTCTGGTGTCAGAATAGATGAGTTCATGAGATTGAGATTGAACTTTTGGTTACCTTTTTAACTGTTTAGCTACTAGCAAATAGAAACCTGTAGTTGTGTCTTTGATGGAAGCTTTCAACTTTTTGACATGTTAGACACTATTCACTTGTAGGATGGAGATCACGATTACTGTGAACTATGTTATGCCACTTGACTGAGTTGTCTCATGAGACTATGGTCCTAAGAACTTGGGAGCTTTCTATGAAACTCTCTGATATTAAGAATGAGAGTTAGGAGCTATAGTCTAGAGATCTTGACCATGAAGAAGACATTGTAAGATGTCTTCTTAAAATTCTTACAGAATTGTCCCCATATTATTGGGGTGTTGTTGTTGTTGTTGTTGTTGTTGTTGTTTGCTTATTGTAAAATTTTCATTCCCCACTTCAAGAATAAATGGTCCATGTGTTCATTTTGAGACCAGTCAAGAAAAGGTAAACATGAAACATGGCTTCTTTTGTTACCAGGTTTGGGGGATGATGGGGCATTTTATATATAGCATTAAGAAGCACTACAGAAGAAGGAAAAGCAGAGGGCCTAGGTGACCTCAGAGGGTTTCCTCACAAGAAGCCAGCCAAAAACTCCCTCAGGGGTTTGGGACTGTCATGGGCCCGGGGCTGGCAGGGAGCTTCATTAGATTATAACTATCGCATAGCAGTTGCAGTACTGGGGCCAGCATTAGTCACACTGAGTGAAACCATTGAAGAGCTTATGGAAGCCATTTCCTAATTAATATAAAATTTCAAAACTCCTGTTAAAATCTCAAATTGCATCAATTCTAAGACAAGACACTTTTCTACATTTTATCATCTGTGAATGTGGCATGCTTTTACAACATAGTTATCATCACCTTTGCCTGCATTAATCTGATTATTATTCATGACTTAGAAAACTACAGTCCTCTGACATTTCAGTCAAAAATTATTTGACAGTCAAAAAAGAAAATGAATTCTTAATATAATACATAGAAATCAACACCAGATATACAAAAAAAATTTTTGAAGAAAATATAGATGAATATCTTTCTTAAGGTAGGAAAAACTGAATTAAACAGATTTTTTTTGTTTGTTTGCTTGTTTTTATTGTGAATTGAGTGATAGTTTACATAGGACAACATCAACTTTACATTTATCCAATAGTATTTTGTTTCATTACAATGACCACAACCCCCTCCATGCATCATCACTCAACAGCATTTGCTTCCATTCCTTGCTTTTTTTTGTTTTCTGTTTTTTTTTGTTTGTTTGTTTTTTATGTACACTGAAGCACTCAGGAATATATAACCATTTAAACAACCAAAGAGCATACCCTGCAAGCCTGCCCTCCTCTCCCTCTCCGCCAGCACACAGCCCCTTTTCTTCTTTGAGTACAAAGTCCACAGCCGTTCCATCTCTCCACATCATCATTTCTGCCTCCATCTCTGGTGTCCCTGCTTCTCTGGATAGGGTCCTGAACTCCACTTTTCTCCCTTGAAGATCCCAGGGTCCTCCGCTCCTAGATTGCAAGATCAACCACTCCCCTCCTTTTCACAATCAATCCCGATACCATTTATTTACTATTGAACCACAAGAGTCTTATCCCCATCTCCTTTCACCAGCCACCTCTAGACAGATTGGAAACCACTCAGTGGAGACTCCACCTTCCCCCACACCCTCTGAAACTAAGCTACCTTGTGAAAACTTGTAAGCCAGTACTTCGTGTCTTTGTAGCATTCCCCCTTTTGGGTAGCCAATGTCCAAGTTGCCCATCCCTGTCAACCCTGTGTACAGAGGGAGTGGGATTGATCATTGCTGTAAAAATTCATTCCCTCCCTCAAGCTACTACATCCATAGGTCTAAATCAAGTTCAGCAAATTGTAGCGGATTATACTTTTTTCCTCTTCTTTCTTCCTCTAGTTGAGTTCTAATCATCCAGCTAGGTCAAATGGGTACTATATGCAAATATGGGCATTCTTATGATAATGTATTTTAAATGATTGTAAATTCAATCACATTAAAATATAGAACCTTTTTTTTTTTTTATCAAAAACACCTTAAAAAATACTAGTTGCAAAATGGGTAAAGATATTTTCAATATGCATAACAAATGAAATATATATGTTGTTATAAAGTGCCGTTGAGTCAGTTCTGACCAATAGCTACCCTGTATAGGGTTTCCAAGGAGCAGCTGGTGAGCTTGAACTACCGACCTTGCAGTTCAAACAACTTTACAGTCTGGCTCATTAACCCACAGTGCCACACCAAGGTCACGCTCTCTCTCTCTCTCTCTCTCTGTATATGTATATATATATATATACACACACACACACACACATATACACACACTCGCACAAGAAGCTCTGGTAGCGTAGTGCTTATGAGTAGGGCTGCCAACCTCAAGGTCAGTAGTTTGAAACTACCAGCCATTCCGTGAGAGAAAGATAAGACTTTCTGCTCCCATAAAGACTTACAGCCTCAGAAACCCTGTGCAGGGTCTGTGCAGGGTCGCTAAGAGTTGGAACCGACTTCATGGTACTTAACAACAACAACATATACACACATATACACATATGGATTCCTGATGTGGCACTGTGGGTTACTGCACTAGACTCCAAGGTCAGTTTGAACCACAAGGTCAGTGGTTCAAGCTCACCAGCTGCTCCTTGGAAACCCTATAAAGTGTTGCTATGAGTCAGAAATGACTGGATGGTACTCAACAATAACAATATACATATACAGAGAGAGAAAGAGAGTGTGTTCTGGTGTTGTGGACTAATGCTTCTGACTGCAAAGTCATTTGAACTGTAAGGTAGGTAGTTCAAGCTTATCAGCTGCTCCTTAGAAACTCTGTACAGGATCGCTATGGATTGGAATCAACTTGATGGCACTTCACAACAACAACATATATATATAGCAGTTAAAAACATATATATATATATATACTTGACTGCGATGTATGTTTGAATTGCAAGGTCGGTGGTTCAAACTCAACCAACCAGTCCTTGGAAACCTTATACAGGGACACTATGAGTCGGAACTGACTCAAAGGCACTTAACAACAACAAATATATGTATAACAATATTAAATATATAAACAATGCATAATACTTAATAACTTAAGGTATAACAATATTAAAATTTATAGTATATTTAAAGAGCTGAATAGAAAACTAGATGAAAAATATAAATAGGTATTTTATGGAAAATTAAAGACATGGTCAATAAACATAAAAAGAAATACTTAACATTATTATGAATAAGAGAAATTTATAGAAGTTTTGTAACAAAAATGGGGGAGTAGTTAATTTTACATTCCAGAAACAGAGGACCCTAGGACCATCAAGGAAGAAGAACATAAGCAAAATGCAGGACCCTATACGAAGGAGCTCTGGTAGCGTAGTGGTTACGAATCGGGCTGCGAACCTTAAGGTCAGCGGTTCGAAACTACCAGCTGCTCTGCGGGAGAAAGATGAGGCTTTCTACTCCCGTAAGGATTTACACCCTCGGAAACCCTGTACAGGGTCGCTATGGGTCGGAACCGACTCAACGGCACTTAACAACAACAATACAGAGAAGCAGTGACACCAGAGATGGAGGCAGAGATGGGGACATGGAGAGAGGGAACAGCTGAGGACTCTAGTTTCATGGAAAGAGAGGGACTGAGAGCTGGTGGCCAGGAGGCAGGCTTTCAGAATGTGCCCCTTGGTGGTTGAAATTATTATATATGCCTGAGTGTTTTTAAAAAAGAGCTAATATGAATAGAGAGAAATACTGTTAACTGATGGTACATGGTAGGGATTATGATCATGTATCATCAGTACCATCAGTGTATGATTTGTTAAATGTAAAACTGATGATCTGCCCTGTAAACTGTCACTCAATTCACAATAAAAACTTTTTTAAAAAGAGAGAAATTTATCTCAGAACCCCACAATGAAATACTAGTTTACATATTTAATTGGCAAAAATTTAGAAGTGTGGCAACACCAAGTGTTCTAGTATCCTTGTTGCTGTTATTGTTGTTAAGTGCCATCAAGTTGGTTCCATCGAAGGAAACTTCATCTAGTATCATTTAAGTATTGCATCTATAAGAATGTAAGTTGGTCAAGTACTTGGAAGATAATATGGCATTTTTAAAAGTACAGCTTACCCACACATAAACTCAGCAATTCCACTTGTAGGTGTTTTAACCCAAGTAAAAGTCTCACATACGAGTATAACATGCAACATATATGTAACATGTAACATAACATGTATATGGCAGAATGTTCACAGCAGTAGTGCTTAAGAGAATGAAAATTTATGTGTTAGTTTGGGTTCCCTGGGTTGTCTGGGAAATGGGTACCAAGGAAAAATTAGACATGTAAGAGATTCATGTGGGAAATTCCTTTGGAAAATAAAAAAAGAGAACACAGGAGTAGGCAGAGAGAGCCTTAGAGGATGCTGTTGCTGGTGTTAAGTGTCAGAAGTCAGTTCTGACTCATAGAGACCTTGTATGAGGTTTTCCAGGCAGTACATCTTTGAGGAAACAGAAAGCCTCATCTTTCTCTCAAAGAGCATCTGCTAGGTTTGAATAACCAACCTTGTGGTTCACAGTCTAGTGCACTCTATCTATCTATGTATCTATGTATCTATCTAT
>NW_006408954.1:198921-203344 GCF_000296735.1 Chrysochloris asiatica
CCACTGGAATCAGCCCTTTGAGGTGAAGAAGTGAAGGCAGCGGTGCTTTCATGGCTCGTGGCTCAGCCTAAAATGTTTTTTAAATAATGAAATATGAAAGCTTGTTGATAAATGGACAAAATGTATTGAAAAGAAAGAAGATTATGTCAAAAAACGATGTATTTGTCATTTCTAAAAGTTAATTCAAAGAAATTCTGTAGCCAGAAGGCAAATGATTTTTTACTTTCCCTTGTATGCGTGATTGGTTTTGCTTCGCTTGAGAATCTAGCCATAGACACTTGGTACCAGAGTGTGGTGCTTCTCTAACAGATACCTAAAATATAACAGCCACTCTTAGGGAGAACAACGAGGCTCTCTGCTCCTGTGAAGATTTACAGTGTTGGAAACCCTATATGAGTTGGAAACATCTTGAATGCAGTGAGTGGGATTAATAGTAAAAGCTTATATTGCCTTGAATAGATTGTTGGTGAAATTACACTGTCAAAAGCAACTCTTATCAGAGAGACAGTCCACCAAGAAAAAAGCCAAGAGTAGCACACATTTTTTGACCTGATGTCTCTGTACTATCTACCTCCTAGACCTGGGGAAGATTAATACCCTGACACATAGTGGTCTTCAAGGGAATCTGAGTCCATAGATGTTGAAAGGAGAGAAGGACATTCTCCCTGATGTGACAAAGAATAAAGTCCTCCCCTAGAGCTAAATTCAGACTTCTAGCTTCCTAAACTGTGAGGGAATAATTTTTTTTTTTTATCATACTAACACTAGATAACTGAGGTAAAACCCTTATTTATTATATCAGGAGCCAGCTAAAGATATTTACATGAGTAAATTAAATATAAATTGTCCTTGCTAAAATTTCAAGAACAGCTACTTAAAGATTAGAAATAAAATATGTGCCTTCCAAGTTAGCATGGGGAAGAAAAATATAAGCAAATATGAATCAACTCAGAAGACCAGAAAGAAGGAAAATGAAAACTCAGAATAAGTTGGACAAATAGCCAGTACAAAATAAGAAGAAACAAAGTAAAATATATGTGTGATTACAATTAATGTAAATAAATGAGTTTTCTAGTTAAAAGCATAGAGGGTCAGTGTGGTTCTAAAAAAATATATTTCTGCATGCAGTCCACAGGTCTTGAACTTATGTGTAGTGTGTATTTGCAAATCAACCCCATAAAGCCTACTATACTAAAAATTCCAGGGGCCAACAATGGTTTATAATAACAAATCGGTACTACTTTGCCACAAGCATAAAAACATTATATTTTGGTGTATCTTGAAGTGTTTCTTTACTTTTTTTACATGTAGGAAGTACACTATATACTAAATACTAAGACAAACATTTGACTAACTGATGTTAAATATGAATTGTATGGGCTATTTGTTCTGTTGTGCATAGGGTTGCTATGAGTTGGAGCAGACTTGTTGCTCTTGTCAGGTGTCATCAAGTTGGCACCAACTCATATCAACCCTATGCATAACAGAACAAAACACTGCCTGGTCCTGGGCTAACCTCACAATTGTTACTAAGCCTGAGCCCATTGCTGCCACCACTGTGCCAATCCATCTTGTTGGGGAGGGGGGTGTCTTCCTCTTTTTCTCTGTCCCTCCACTTTACCAAACATGCTATCCTTCACCATATATATACTGGTCCCTCCTGACAATATGTCTGAAGTATGAGAGAGGAAGTCTGGCCATCCTGGCTTTCAAGGAGCACTATGTCTGTATTTCCTCCAACATAGATCTGTTTGTTCTTTTGGCAACCTGTGGTACCTTTAATATTCTCCTCCAACTGAAATGTATCAATTCTTCTACTGGCTTCCTTATTCACTGTCCAACTTTAGCATGCATATGAGGTTATATCATGAAAATATCATGGCTTAGGTCAGGTGTACCTTAGTCATCAAGTTGACATCTTTGCTTTTCAACACTTTAAAAAGGTCTTGTGCAGCAGAGTTGTCTAATGCAATACATCATTTGGTTTCTTGACTGCAGTTTCCATGAGTGTTGGTGGTTGATGTGAGCAAAATGAAGTCTCTGACAACTTCAGTCTTTTCTCCATTTACATAGATGTTGTTTATTGGTCCAGTGGTGAGGACTTTTGTTTCCTTTACATTGAGATGCAACCCATACTGAAGACTGTGGTCTTTGATCTTCATCAGTAAGTATTTTACTTTCTCTTTGCTTTTAGCAAGCAAGCTGAGCTGACTAGATGGCACCTAACAACAACAGTGTTATGTAACTACATGTAACTCACAAATACAGTTTAAACACAGATTTAGGAATGGAACTTTTCATAATTTGGAGACTGCCTGTATACTTGCAAATACAAGTAAAAGTTTATGGCATTTTTTCCCACTTAGCCTGTGCTAAATTATATTAATCATGTTCATGATCTCTGTAGCTAATATAATAGAAATTCACTATGTCTGACCCAAAAAATGTCACACAGGTCAGAATTAATTTGTCTCCAAAGGTCTTGGAGACCTTTGGTGGTGGTGGTGGTGGTGGTTGTGTGCTGTTGAGTCATTTGTGACTCATATCAACCCTGTGTAAGATTTCTGAGACTGTAAATCTTTATAGGAACTGAAAGTTTCATCTTTTTCCCTTGGAGCAGCTGGTAGATTTGAATTGTTGACCTTGCATAACCCACTACACTACCAGGGCTCCTTGGAGACATGTAGAGACACATTTTTACTTTATAACTAACTGTTCTGAAGAGATGAGATATTTTAAGCCAATTCTGGAGTTCTTTGAGAATTCTCTCTGAATCCCCTAAAACTGACCACACAACCAAGTACTTATACACAATTTTTCACTCTTGGGACTATTATACACCTAGACATAAGAGTTCAGCATCAGTCTTGTCATCCTGGGAATTTTTCTAAGCCCTGAGTTCTTTCTTGGAGAGTTTGAGGGTGGACTCTACTAAAATACTATTCCATGTTTCCTGTCTATGGTGACATTTAGTTATGTCAATTCCATAATGTCAGGATAAATCTTATTATATAGGCTGGTAGCAGTTGTCTAGGTCAGCAAAATATTACTGACATTAAAATACTGGGTGACTATTTACATTAGAAGAAAAAAAAATCTATTTAAAAAAAAGACCACAAAAAGAGAAATAGCACTAAAAAGAAGACTTTTAAATATAGGTGTAAGAATGGCACCAAGCATCCTTTCCATAGCTGGGTTCAATCATTTATTGCAATGGCCACACAGAACTCAGAGACAATACTCACAATTATGGCAGCTAATAGGTTACAATACAGGGTCAAAACTGTTCAGAACACAGTTCTTCCAGTCAGGACAACTTCTTAGCCATGCCCACAGGCACGTATCTCTTTGATCCTCAGCCCCTTGGCCTGGTTTCTGCCCTGCTCAGACAATGTTTCAAGGTTCTTTTGGTATTACTGATAAATGTCCACAGGGCACTCCACTTCTCTATAAGCCTCATCCTAAAGGTACTGGGCTCTAAATCCACGGGTTAGCAGACCTAGCTCCCCAAATAAGTGCTCAAAGGCACTCCATTGCACAAGTAAGTCTCCTACACAAAGGCACTCAGCTTTACTTGCTCCATGGATCAGGAAGCCCACTGCTCTGTCTGTTACTCTAGCTCTTGATTCTACTTCTGCTTCTCCTCCACCCCTCCTCTGTTACTACTCCAGTGTCACAGCCTTCTGTCCCTGGGTTGAGATGGTGAGACCCTCTTCCTTCCTACTTAGAAGATGACTCATTTTATACCCCCGCTATAGTTTCAACTTTTTAATTACAATTAAACGTTCACAACTGAATCATAATCCTAACGGCATCTTCTTCCACTTTCTCTTACCCAGATCCATCAGAGAGGAGAAAAAAAGTTGTTTGCTGGGAGTTACAAAGGCTATGGGTAGAAAAACATAAGATATAATTCATCGCACTGCAATAAGAGTTCTCATTTCTATGCTTCTTTATTAAAAAAAAAAAAAAGTGCTATCAGAAGATGAAAATTCAATGTTATGCTGTGCTTCTTTTTTTCTCTAAAAACTAACAGGGCTAGGTGGGTACATAGGCATATTTGAAAAACAGAAAACAGCTTCTCTTTTCTCCCTCCCCCCCCCAAAAAAAAGGGTTTTTTCAATGTTTTATTGTGAATTATGTGTTAGTTTACATGGGAGAACATTAGCTTTACATTCATCCTATTGTATATTTTTTCATTGCCATGGTTATAATCCCCTCCATGCATCATCAACCAACCAAAGGGTATACGCTGCAAGCATGCCCCCCAGTCATCAGCACACAGCCCCTGTCCCTCTCTGAGTTTAGCATCCCCAGCTGCTCCATCTCTCCACATCTCTGGCTCTGACTCCATCTCTGGGGTCACTGTTTCCCTGGGTAGGGTCCTGCACTCTGCTCTTCTCTCTTGATGGTCCCAGGGACC
>NW_006408954.1:211182-214513 GCF_000296735.1 Chrysochloris asiatica
TCTCTGGCCCTTCTGGGAGACACCACTTTCTATACGGGCCAGCCCTGGCCCCGCCTTCCAAGCTCTGCTGTTGCAGGAGAGCTCCGCAATCCCCGCAGGAAAGAGTCCCAAAATACACGCTTTTCTTTATCCTAGTTAGCACGTTTTCTCAAAAATGTGGGTCCAGGAGAGATTATGATAGTCTAAAAGCTGTGGGACTGGTCTATGAATGTTTACTTTTGCAAGATCCCACTGTTTTTTTCTGCCGGAGCAAGTTCCTATCTTTTCTGGTTGTCCTGCCACACCAGAAGTCTCACTCCCCTCTTTTTGCTACAAAATGTCTACTCTCCAAAAATTTTATCCTACACCCTTTTACGTTGAATACATGTTCAGAATGCTGGTGGTGGTAGTGGTAGCTGTGTGCCTTGGAGTTTGTTCCAACTCATAGGACATCAGGCTCAGTAAAGTGGAGGGTCAGCAAAAAAGAGGCAGACCCCCCCAGTGAGATGGATTGGCACTGTGGCGGCAGTAATGGGATCAACGGTAGCAACGATTGTGAGATTGGAATAAGACTGGGCAGTTTTTAGCTCTGTTATGCATAAGGTCATTATGAGTCTGTACGGATTCAACAGCATCTAACAAAAACAACCGTCTCTAAAGAAAGTCTTCTGGGATTTTGATTGGGAGTGCCACAGGTGCCTTGTAGAGCAACAAGATACTGGTGGATGACACATCTGAGATACCCCTATGTCTGTTACTCTATCTTGGTCATAAACAGATGTTTCAAGTCAAAGTCTATTGTCTGATACATGCTGATATATATCAGACAGTAGACTTTGACTTGAAACATCTGTTTTTGACCAAGATGGAGTAATAATAATATATTTAACTTTCTGACAAAAATAACTAAGAACCTGGAAATACATTAAATGATAGATAATTTGAAAGACATTGAATATCAGTCAATGAAGAATAGTTTTCCCTGAGAAATGGTATACGAATATATTTTCCTCAATTTACTGCCCATACTGCATTCCCAGGTCTCAGTATAAGGAGGGGAAACCAGACTAGAGGTTTTCCTGAATTAAAACTTCAGGAAAAGTAATAGAGATGGGAGTTCAGAGAGGTCTAGTCTCTTAACAGAATATCAGGGAAAAGAATCCTACACTTACAGAGAGAACTTGAGAGTCCCTTTAGAGTATTCTGCAGAGTGCTAATGAACACATTATTGTTGTTGTTAAGTGCTGTTGAGTTGGTTTAAACTCAGAGTGACCCTGTATAGGGTTTCCAAGGCTGTAAATCATTGTTGGAGCAGAAAGTCTCACCTTCCTCCCATGGAATTACTGGTAGGTTTAACTGCTGACGCTATGGTAGACAGTCCCGGGAGTAATCCACTATGCTACCAGGGTTCCTTAATTAACACATACATGTGGGAAAAGCATTCAAGCCAAGGGAAAGAACTGCTTAAAGGATTGGAATGCACTCTATGTAGTATTCACATAGGGCAAGAACAGTGCCTGTTCTCACGAGTCAAACTGGAAAAACTCATACTTTTGGGGACATAGGGTATAGCGCTTAGAATGTTCTTGCCTAAGAAATGGGGAATAATTAGTCTTAGATTGGCCACTACTCTTGACCTGACAAACAAATGAGAAAATCTAGATCTAAACAAATTAGTTTTCAAACAACTACACCCAAGATCAAACTTAACAAGATTTATAAGAATATAAAATTGCTCAGAACCCAATAAGGAAATACTTTCCATTTCTGACCTTTGATCAAAATTTACCAGGCATGCAAAGAAGCAAGTACATGAGGTTCATTGTTGCTGTTTTAGGTGCCATCAAGTTGATACCCACTCAAAGCATTCCCTATGGACAACAGAATGAAATGCTGCCCAGTCCTGCATCAACCTAATAATAGCCACTGCTGCTGCCACTGTGCCATCCTGTCTCATCCGGGAACTTCCTTTTTCTCTGACCCTCCACTTTACCAAACATGGTATCCTTCTACAGGACTGATCCCTCCTAATACCATGCTTGAAGTATGAGAGACAAACTCTGGCTATCCTGCATTATAAGGAGCATTCTCGGTACACTTATTCCAACACAGTTAGGCTTATTCTTGCTAAGACTGATCATTTGGCAGTCCATGGTACTTTTTTAAAAAAGTTTTTATTGTGAATTATGTATTAGTTTACATGGGTGAAAATTTTCTTTACATTCATTCTATCGTACTTTGTTTCATTGCAATGATCATGATACCCTGCATGCATCATCAACCACCCAAAGGGGACACCCCACACTCCTGCCCCCCGTCCACCAACACACAACCCCTCTCCTTCCCTGAGTCCAGAGTCCCCAGCCACTCCTTCTGTCCACATTATTGCCTCTGCCTCCATGCCTAGTGTCACTGTCTCTCTGGACACAGTCTCGCACTCCTCTTTTCTCCCTTGATGGTTCCCTCAAGGGATCTCCACTCCTGGACTGCAGAATCAGCCGCTCCCCTCCTTTTGTTACCAAACATTTGCATTTACCTTTCCAACACTCACTGTCAGACGTGATAGCAATCATTCCCTATTGACTCACACCCACAGGAGCCCTTTCCCCTCTCACCTTTTATCAACCCCATCTTGACAGGTTGGAAACAATTCAGTGGAGATTCTACCTTTCCCTGTATCCTCTGGAGCCGGTCACTTCTTGTAAGCCAGTCATGTCTTGCCTTTGTAGTGCCCCCATTTTGGGTAGCCAACATAAGTTCCCCCTCCCTACCGACTCTGTGTACCAAGGGGGTCAGAATGATCCTCATTGTAGAGATCTGTCTTCTCCTTTGTCATATTGCATCTACAAGCATAGGTCAAGATCATCCACTTATAGTGGATGATGTAGTGGGTTACTCTCCACCCCCCCTCACCCTTCTTTCTTCTTCTAGTAGTGTTCTGATCATCCAGCCATTGATGCCAGGTCAAATAGGTACTATCTGCAAGTGTGAGTGTTCTTGTGCATCTCCCCTCTCTTTATATCAGCTGGATGCGTCACACTCCGTTCTAGTCCTCTGGGGCCATGTCCCTGCCCCTGGGCACAGGAGTCCCCAGGTCTCATCATACTGCTGGTTAACCAGGTCTCAATCCAGGTTAAGAGGAGTCTATTGAATGTGGTTGGACTTAGTTCATAACTTCATTGCTGTTTTTCCCCCTCTTCCCCTTATTAGTGACCAGTGTGGTCAGCAGCAGGACCATATGCCTGCTAGTATACTCCATTTGAGTTTGAGTATTGGAAGGAGGTTTGCCTTGAGGGGACCTGACCACTTACTTTGATGGCTCCCTGGGGAACAACTTGCTTGTTCTTGTAGT
>NW_006408954.1:228904-233953 GCF_000296735.1 Chrysochloris asiatica
CTGCTGCTTCCATGTGTGTAGATGGCTGAGAGAAGCAAATTGAAGTCGTCTACAAAGTCAATCTTTTCTTCATTTATATGGATGTTGTTTATTGGTCTAGTGGTGAGGAGTTTTGTTTTCTTTACATTGAGGTGCAACTCACAACAAAGACTCTGGTCTTTGATCTTTATCAGTATGTATATTAAGTCCTCTTCCCTTTCCACAAGCAAAGTTTTATGATCTGCATATCACAGGTTGTGAATGAGTCTTCCTCCAATCTCAATGCCCTGGTTTTACTTCACATAATTCACCTTCTCTGAATATTTGCTCAGAATACAGATTAAACAAATATGGTGAAGGAATACACCCTGGTATACACCTTTCCTAATTTTAAACCATTGGTGTTCACTTGTTTTGTTTGAGCAACTGCCTCATGGTTCTATTACATGTTCCTTATGAGCACAGTTAAGTGTTCTGGAATAGACATTCTTAGCAATGTTGGCTTTAGCTTGTCATGATCCACACAATCGAAAGCCTTTGTGTAGTCAATAAAGTACAGGAAAACATCTTTGTGGTATTCTCTGCTTTCAGCCAAGATCCATCTGATGTCAGCAATGATATCCCTTGTTCCATGTCCTCATCTGAATCTGGCTTGAACCTCTGGCAGTTCTCTATCAATGTATGTTTGCAACCATCTGTGTATTATCTTTAGCAAAATTTTAGTTGCATGCAATATTAATGATATTGTCTGATGATTTCTGCATTCCATTGAGTCACCTCTCTTTGGAATGAGCACAAACATGGATCTCCTCTGGTCAGTTGGTCAAGTAGTTGTCTTACAAATTACTTGACATAGATACATGACTGCCTCCAGTGCTGCATCAGTTTGTAGAAAGATTTCAATTTGTATTCCATTAATTCCCAGGGCCTTGTTTTTTGCCAATGACTTCAATGCACTTTGGACTACCTCCTTCAGTATCACTGGTTCTTGATCATATGTTACCTCTTGAAATGGTTGAACATTGACCATTTCTTTTTGGTACAATGATTCTGTGCATTCCTTCCATCATCTTTTTTTTTTTTTTTAATGTTTTGTTGTGAATTATATGATAGTTTACATGGGAGAACTTTAGTTTTATGTTCATTCCATCGTATATCATCTCATTGCCATGGTTCTAATTCCCTCCATGCATCATCAACCACCCAAAGGGCCATCATCTTTTGATGCTTTCTACATCATTCAATATTTTACCCACAGAACCCTTCAATTTTTCAAGTCAACATTTGAATTTTGTTGTTGTTGTTGTTGTTCCTTCAGCTTGAGAAATGTTGAGTGTGTTCTTCACTTTTGGTTTTCTAACTCCAGATCTTTGCACATCTCATTACAATATTTGACTATCTCCTTAAGCTGATCTTTGAAATTTTCTATTCAGCGCTTTAACCTCAGTTCTTCCATTTGTTTTAGCATCTATTCCCTGGAAAGCAAGTATCACAGTCTCTTTTGGCATCCATTTTGGCATTTCTTTATTTCCTGTCTTCTTAAGGACCTTTTGCTTTTCATTTGAATGATGTTCTTGATGTCATCCCACAACTCTTCTGGTCTTCAGTTATTATAATCTAATACATCAAATCTGTTCATGAGTTGGTCTCTAAATTTAGGTGGGATATATTCAAGGTCATAGTTTGGCTCTAGTGAACTTGTTTTACTTTTCTTCAGCTTCAGCCTGAACTTGCATATGAGCAATTAATGGTCAGTTCTACAGTCTGCCCCTGGCCTTGTTTTGGTTGATGATATGGAGCTTTTCCACCCTCTCTTTTCACAGACGTAGTCAATTTGATTTCTATGTATTCCATCTGGTGAGTTCCATGTGTATACTTGCCTTTTTTCTTGTTTCAAAAAGGTATTTGAAATGTAGGAGCCAATGGTCTTGCAAAAGTCTATGATGTAATCTCAAGCATCATTTCTGTCACCAAGATCATATTTTCCAGCTACTGATTCTTCCTCTTTGTTTCCAAGCCTTGCATTCCAATACCAGTAATTATGAATACATCTTGATTGCATGTTTGATCAATTTCGGACTGAAGATGTTGATAGAATTCTTCAATTTCATCATCACTGGCTTTAGTAGTTGGTGTATAAATTTGAATAATAGTGGCATTAACTGGTCTTCCTTATAGAGATATGGAGATTATCCTATCACAGACAGCATTATACTTCAAGATAGATCTTGATATGTTCCTTTTGATAATAAATGTGACACCATTCCTCTTGAATTTGTCATTCTCAGCATATTAAACCATGTGATTACCAGATTCAAGATGGCCTATACCAATCCATTTCCACTCACTAATGTTTAGGATATCAATGTTTATGCATTTCACTTCATTTTCGACAGCTTCCAGTATAAAAATGTTCAGTGACTAAATATTCAGAAGTAGTCTATCTTTCCTTCTTCCTAATTTGTCTTAGTCTGGAACCTATCCACTGTGGGTAACCCTGCTGGTATTTGAAATACTCATTGCTTCCAGAGTCACAGTAACACACAAACCACCACAGTATGACAAACAGACAGACAAGTGATGGATGTGCTTCATAATAAGTATAAAACCTCAATAAATCAAAATGTCCCCAGCACTGAAACAGATGTTAGAACTAGCAAAGCCATAAGATGGCTATTATAACTGAATTCCAGATGTTTAAAAATCTAGAGGAAAGATTGAATAAATTAATCAGAGACACGGTATAAATAAAATTTAAAAATCTAAATAATAATTTTAGATTTGGTAACCACAATATTAGAGATGAACAATCACTGTATAGGATTATTAAAAGATTAGACATTTCAGTTTGGTGTAGTGAATTTAATATGTCTCTTCTACCTAGCTTTAATCTTTGTAACTCTCACAAAATGGCTCTTTTCCTGGATAAGAGAAGGTAGGAGAAGATTATGATAAGTTGGCATGATTCAGTTGTGGAAGTTAGCAGAGTTAAGACCTTGAAACTTTTGCATGAATATAAAATGAGCCATCACAGAAGCTGGAAGGTGGTGGAGTGCATTCTTTGGACCCCAAGATCACTGTGCATTTAATCTACTTGATTCAAAGACAGAAAGTTTTGACACTGGAGGAATGGCAGAGGAGCAGCAACATCAGAACCAAGAGCCAGTGCATTAGACAAAATGGCGGACTTCTTGGCAAGTAAAGCCTAGTGCTTTGGGCAGGAGGTTCATTTGTGGAGTAGGGTACCTCCAAGCACTTAATTGGGGATTAGGTCTGCTGACCCATGGAGTTAGAGCTGAGTACATTCAGGCTGAAGCTTCTGGCAGAGTGGTGTGCTCTGTGAGCATTTATCAGCACTTCTAAAATTGCCTAGGCAGAGAGAGACCTGCCAGTGGGCATAGCTGCGGAGAGGTTGCCCTGACTGGAAGAATGGTGCCCTGAGTATTTCTAACTCTGAACTGTAGTGTGCTAACTTCCCTAATAAACCCCTTAAATGTGAAGATGGTGTCTGAGTTCTTTGTGGCCTTTGCAATAAATTATTAAACCTAGTAGCCTAATGGTCAGCAGTTTGAATCTACCAGCCATTCCATGGGAGAAAGATGAGGCTTTCTGCTCCCATAAAGATTTACAGCCTTGAAACACTATACAGGGTTGCTATGAGTCAGAACCGACTCCACAGCACACCACCACCACAGCCACTACAACCAGATGAGAAGTAGAAAGCGCTGTTGGAGGGATGCTTGATGTCATATTTTTAGCACAGAGGGCATGATTAGAGAATTTAAAGACATAGTGATAAAACTACCCTAAGTAAAAGACAGAGAGACAAGCAGAAGGAGGAGGAGAAAGAAAAGAAGAAAGAGAAGGAGGAAAGGAAGCATGGAAGGAAGGAAAGAAAGAATCTCTGACGAATGAAATAATAGCAATGCCGTAATAGACGTGGACTTAATGTCCACAGAAGAGAGAAGAAATTGGGTGAGACAGAAAAGTACTTGAAGAAACAAAAGTTTACTTTTCCCCCAAATCTGATGAAAACTATACAAGTACATGTCCAAGATCATCACTGAGACTACAGCACAAGAAACATGAAGAAAACTACATAAAGACATGCAATAATCAACATCTCCAAACCAGTGAGAAAAAAATCTCAAAAGAAGCTAGAGAGAGAAATAGAGACAAACAATTCAAGAGATTTTTTTCATTAGAAACTTTCACTGGAGATAACTGTGGAACAAAATCTTTAAAGTGCTCAAAGGAAAACCCTGTCAACCTAGAATTCTATACTCAGTGAAACAATTTTAAAACACAAAATTTAAGACGTAAAAATTTATCACCAACAGAGCTTCACAACAAGAAATGTTAAAAGTCCTTCAGGCAGGATGAAAATGATACCAGATGGAAATACAGATGCATAAAAGGGATAAGGATCATTGGAAATAGTAACTATGTGGGTAAATGGAAAAGAATTTTTTCTGTTTGTTTAAATCTCTAAAAGATAATCGACTCTTTACTACACTGAAGTCAATACTAATAATGTCCTATGGAATTTAAATATATATAAATAAAATGTATGACAATAATAGTACCAAAGCCATAAGAGGTGTAATGGAAGTATGTTGTTGTCAAGCTGGTTCCAACTCATCGGGACTCTAGGCACAATAGAACTGAACACTGTGTGGTGCTGCACCATCCTCAAAATTCTTGTTGAGATTGAACCCATAGTTTCTGCCACTGTGCCAATTCATCTCATTGGGAGCCTTCCTCTTTTTCTCTGACTCTCCACTTTGTCAAGCATGATGTCCTTCTCCAGGACTGATACATTCTGATAACATGTCAGAAGTATGAGAGAGAAATCTGGCCATCTTCGCTTCTAAGGAGCAATCTGATAGTACTTCATCCGACACAGATCTGCTTGTTCTTCTGGTAGCCTATGCTATCTTCAATATTCTTCTCCAGCACCATAACTCAAATGAAACAATTCTTCTACAGACTTCCTTATTCATTGTCTAACTTTCATATGCATATGAGGCTATTGGAAATCCCATGGCTTAGCTCAGACACACCTTAGAC
>NW_006408954.1:234544-237654 GCF_000296735.1 Chrysochloris asiatica
AAAAAAAAAAAAAAAAACCTCAAAGTTCAGATAGTTTTTACAAGTAAATTTTACCTAACTCTACACAAAACTTTTCAGAAAATTAAAGCATAGTGCATACTTCCCAGCTAATTCTATGTAGATAGAATTATCCTGGTGTGGCTCTGTGAATTAGCACTGGACTGTGAATCACAAAGTCAGCAGTTCAAATCCACCAGTGTTTCTCAAAATCCCTATGCAGGGTCTCTATGAGTTGGATCTGACTTGACAACAACAACAACAGCAAGATTAGATAGATATATTACAAGAAAAGAAAACACAAAGTAATATCCTTAATGGACATAGAGTCAAAATTATTAACTAGTCTTTAACAAGTCAAGTACAACATTGTATATAAAAAAATAACATACTATGACCAAGTTGGATTTACCACAGGGATTATTTGGAAATATATCTTTGCAATTCACCATATTAATACACCAAAAAAGAAAAAGCCATACAATACCCAATAGGTACAGAAGAGTATATGACAAAATCTAAAACTTATTCCTTATTACGAATCAATTAATCCTCAGAAAATTAGAAATAAAAGGGAACTTCCTTAATTTGATAAATAGGATATATGAAAATTTTATGGCTGGAATCACATACAATGGTAGCAGACTAAATATTTCCCTCAAGATAAGAAACAAGGCAAGAAGTGGTGTCCACTCTCACCACTTCTGTATAACATCAGAGTGGAACTTCTAGTCAATGCAACCAGACAATAAAAAGGTATCAAGATCATACAGGAAGAAATACAATTGTTTTTTATTCACAGTTAACATGATTGTCTATCAAAAAGATCTGATGGAAAGTACAAAAATGTTACTAGAACTAATAACTGAGTTTATAAAATTTGTATAATATAACATTAATATGCCAAAGTCAATGTGTTTCCATATATTAACCATTTCCTATCAGATATTAAAATCTAAAAATATATTTTATAATAACACCAAAATTGTAAAAATATTTGAGACGTCTGACAATCAATATGCAGAGCTGTATATTGAAAACTACAAACAATTGCTGAAAGAAAATTTAAAAGACCAAAAAAATAAGACAAATGTATTGTGTTCATGGGTCAGAAGACTCAAAATTATGATATCAATTTTTCTATATTGACCGATGAGTTCAACACAATACCAGTATGGTGAGTTCAAGGGTAAAGTTATGCTGATAATAATATTGTACTCACACTTCTGACATGGATTGAATTGTGTCTCCCAGAAATATGCATCAACTTGGTTGGGCCTTGATTTTTAGCAGTTTGGCAATTATGTAATATATAAATTGGCAGATATGTAATGGTGTAGCTTCCTCCATTGTTGTGTTCCACAACTGGCTATACTCAACAACCCATGCAGAGAAATTAAACCTAAGTAGGGGCAACGGGATATTAGAAATAAAAAAGAAGACATAAGACACAAATGAAAATAGTAAAGTTGAGACTAGGTGGGACACAGCACTCTGATGGAGATACTGTGACACAGACCTAGAGCTGTGAGTTTATTTTATACACAAATCAAAAGAAAGTGCTGGGGGCAGGGAAAAGAGTGCAAAAACCATCTGGTATTATTGATGTAAGCAGTAAGTGGGAACTTATCAGAAGAGTGTAACTTGTGGTTGCTAAGGAGACAGAGATTGGGCAGCTAGATGTTTTTGCAGACTTCAAATGAAGGTCATACAAGGAAAAAACCTTGCAAGTTCCCTGTTCCACGAGGCAGCCCTACAAGTTCCTCAGGGGGCAGCTTGACCTGGGAGCAGCCCGATTTTCTGGACCACAATTGTTCAGTTGCAATCCTTTGGTTAAAGTACCCCCAAGTCGGTTAAACTACCTTCAGCTCAAATCGCTCCCAACACCCCATGATGTAGTCTGATGTGAACAGCCAATCAGCTGTAAGGGGGTTAGAGTGGGATACAACATTGCTATTCAGGTGACAGCCTGATTCCATGTAAGTGAAGTTTCCCAGGTGGGTGCCTTTTATCCTACAAGTGATAATAGGAGAGAGACCTACTTCTATCATGAAGGAAGAGCCAGAAGTAGAGTACATCCTTTGGACCTACAATCTCTGCACTGAGGACATCCCAGACTCAGGGGAAGATTAATACCAAGAGACTTGGAGAACTCCAAAGAACACATATGTGGATATGTTAAAAGGAGACGAAGAACTTCCTTCAGAGCCTGCACAGATAGAAAGCCTAGAGTAAAGCTGGCACTCAGAGTTCAACTTTTAGCCTTATAAACTGTGACCGAATAAATTTCTGTTTAGTAAAGCCATCCACTTGTCATATTTCTGTTATAGCATCACCAGGTATATAAGACAGCTTCTAATTCACACCATAGAATTGGCTTGAGGAAGAATCAAGGCTCAAATTGATACATATTTCTGGGAGACACAGTGCAATCTATGGTTAACCATAGATTGACCATACTTGACTTTGCAAGATACTTGACTTTGCAAGACTGTTAGCAACTCAACTTGGCTGCAACTACTCTAAATTCCACCTGTAAGACTATGCCTTGCAATTACAGCTCCTCCTAAAAGCTGAAAATCTTTATTATCACTATGCCCAGTGAAATGAATGTTCCACATACTTTCTCATTTTACTTTTGAACTGATATCTCCTATGGAGACATCATGCTTGTGGTCCAAATTACCTATCTGTGCTTTAGCTGCAAAGGAATCACAGCAACTGAAGGTTTTAGTGTTTAATTAGGAAAGGATAAAAATTTACAAGCTGAACCATTTTTCAAAATTAAAAGGGTGTTCAAAGATGCTATCCATCCAAAAACATATCTATGCCAAGCACTAAACCAAACACCACAAATAAGCAACATAAAATAATAGGACTTTTAACAAGCAAACCCATTTCTGTCAAGTTGAATTTGACTCATAGTGACCTTACAGGACAGACTTTATAGAACTGCCCCATAAGGTTTCCAAGACTGTAAATCTCTGTAGAAGCAGACTGCCACATCTTTCTCTCCAGAGCTGCTGGTAGGCTTCCATTGTCAACCTTTCAGTGAGCATCCAAATGCTTACCTATTGTTCAAACAGGGCTCCTAATAAGACTTGGTTGCTGTT
>NW_006408954.1:238089-240797 GCF_000296735.1 Chrysochloris asiatica
CTTGAGTCCTCAAAGTGACAGCCTTGCTCTTTTACACAACAAAGTGGAGTGGTTTTTTGCAGCACAATTGTTTACTGCAATATGCCATTTGATTTCTTGACTTCCATGAGGGTTGATTGTGAATCCAAGCAAAATGAAGTCTTTTATTTCAATCATTTCTTCATTTATCATGATGCTGTTATAGTCCAGTTGTAAGTATTTTCCATTTCTTTATATTGAGGTGCAATGAATGCTAAAGGCTCTAGTCTTTGAAATGTTGTATTTCAAGTCCTTTTCCCTTCCAGCAAGTAAGGTTGTTTCATTTGCATATCACAGGTTGTTAATGAGTCTTCCTCTTATCTTGGCTCTTCTTCACATAATCCATCTTCTTGGATTATTTTCTCAACATACAGTTTGAGTAAGTATGATGAAAAGATACAACCCTGACACATGCCTTTCCTCTTTTTAAACCATTCAGTATCCATTTGTTCAGTTCAAATGATTGCCTCTTGGTTGGTCTATGTATAGGTTCTTCATGAGAACAATTAAGTGTTTTTGAATACCCATTCTTTGCAATGTTATCCATAGTCTGTTATGATCTCCACAGTTGAATGTCTATAAACATCTTTCTGGTATTCTCTGCTTACAGCCAAGATCCAGCTGATGTCAGCAATGATATTAATAGTTCCACGTCATCTTGTGAATCCAGCCTGAATTTTTGACAGATTCCTGTTGAGGTATTACTGCAACTACTTTTGAATAATTATCAAAAAAAATTTTACTTGCATGTGATCTTAATGATATTGTTCAATGATTTCTGCATTACCTTGGGACACCTTTCTTTGGATTGAGCACAAATATTGGTCTCTTACAATTGGTTGGCCAGGTAGCTTCCAAATTTCTTAGCATAGATGAGTGAGGGCTTCCAGTGCCACATGAGTTTATTGAAAGATTTCAATGTGTATTCCATCAATTCCCAGAGTCTTGTCTTTGCCAATAACTTCAGTGCACCTTGGATTTCTTCCTTCAGTATCATTGTTTCTTCTTCATATGTTACTCTTGAAATGGTTGAACATCGACCATTTATTTTTGGTATAGTGACTCTGTACATTCCTACCATCTTCTTTTGATGTTCTCTGCATCATTCAATATTTTGCCCATAGAATTCTTCAGGATTGCAAGTCCAGATTTCAATTTTTCTTCAGTTCTCTCAGCTTGAGAAATGATGAGCATGCTCTCCTCTTTAGGTTTTCTAATTCCAGATTCTTGCACATTTCATTATAATATCTGGCTTTGTCTTCTAGAGCCGATCTTTGAAATCTTCTGTTCAGCTCTTTTAACTCCTCATTTCTTCCATTTGCTCTAGCATCTCTATGATGGAGAGTAAATTTCAGTCTCTTCTGACATCCATTTTGGTCTTTTCCTTTTTTTCTTGTCTTCTAAATAAACTTGTTTCCTGTATGATGTGCATGATGTCATCCCACAACTCTTCTGGTCTTTGGTGTCTAATTCATCAAATCTGTTTTTGAGATGATTGCTAAATTCAGGTGGAATATGTTCAAGGTTGTATTTTGCCTCTTGTGGACTTGTTTTAATTTTCTTCAGCTTCAGCCTAAACTTCCATATGAGCAATTGATGGTCTTTTCCAGAGTCTGCCCCTGGCCTGGATTTGGCCCATGATATGGTGATTTTCCACATTCTCTTTCCACAGGTGTAGTCAATTGATATCCGCATATTCCATCTGGTGAGGTCCATGTGTATAGTCATCTTTTACGTTATTTAAAAAAGGTATTTGTAATGAACAAGTCAATGGTCTTGCAAAATTCTGTCATGCAATCTCTAACATCATTTCTATCACCAAAGCCGTATTTTTCAACTACTGATCCTTCCTGTTTATTTCCAACCTTTGCATTTCAATCAGTAATAATATATTTGATTGCAAGTTTGATCAATTTTAGACTGAATAAGTTGGTAGAATTGTTGAATTTCATCATCACTGGCTTTACTGTTTGGCGAACAAAGTTGAATAATAGTTGTATAAACTGGTCTTCCTTATAGGCATATAGATATTATCCTATCACAGACATTGTTGTACTTCATGACTGATCTCAATGATTAATGCAACACCATTCCTCTTCAAATTGTCATTCCCAGCATAGTAAACTATGTGTTTGTCAGATTCAAAATGACCACTAGCAGTCCATTTAGCTCACCAATGCCTAGGATATCAATGTCTATGCATTATATTTCATTTTTGGCAACTTCTAATTTTCCTAGATTCATATTTTGTACTTTCCATGTTCTATATATTAATGTATGTTTACAGCATTGGCCTTTCAAAATTCTATAATGCCATCTCCAGCATTGTTTTTATCACCAAGGCCATATTTTCCATTTACCTTCCTTCCTCTTTGTTTCCAACTTTCACATTCCAATCACTAGTAATTATCAATGCATCTTGATTGCATGTTTGATCAATTTCAGACTGAGGAAGTTGGTAGAATTATCCAGCCTCAACATTACTGGCTTTAGTGGTTGATACATAAATTTGAGTTTCAATAATAGTAATATTAGCTAATCTTCCTGTTATTGTTAGGTGCTGTTGAGTTGGTTCCAACTCATAATGACATTATGCACAACAGAATGAAATACTGCCCAGTCCTGCACCATCCTCACAGTAAGTGTTATGTTGCTGCCACTTTGCCAATCCATCTTGGTTTTTTTCTTTT
>NW_006408954.1:241262-242368 GCF_000296735.1 Chrysochloris asiatica
GATTTCTTGACTGCTGCTTCCATGAGTGTTGATAGTGGATCCAAGCACAAGTTATGAAGACTTTTTGCATCCATTAGGCTGTTTTTGTGTTTTCTATTTCTGAATATAACTTGCACAAGCATTTTTAGAACTCCCTCTGAGAAGGATCTGAGTGAAATAGACATGGAACTAGATTAAAACACAGGCTCTTCTTGTCTTCAGGACTAACAAAAGTATTTCCATACTTAAAATTTGGGGAGTTACTTTAAATACTGCTAGATTTCTGGTGTGGTGCTGTAGGATAAGCACTGGCCTGCTAATCGAAAAGTTGGTGGTTGAAGTTCACCATGTGTCTCTTGGAAACCATCTTGATCTATACAATGTGAATTTAATTATATTAATTCTAGTTTTTAGCTACATTTCTATAATTATATGAACCTTGATTATTCTGAGGATTTTAACATTTGACACCATGCCCTGAAATGTTCCCAAACTATTTTACATGGATAATATTCCAAAGTTTATGTAGGTTTTGGAATTGACCCTTGCCAGCAGTGTTTAAGGACTCCTGATGTGATGTTGAGGAGTCCTGATGTGGCACTGGACTGCTAACTGCACGGTGGGTGGTTCAAACCTGCAAGCTGCTCCTCGAAACCTTAACTAGTGTTGCTATAACTCTATATGACTTGACAGCACTTCTCAACAACAATCTGTACTGATTCTTAGTTAATTGTTGAGAAAATAAAGATCATATTTGATGAGGATCACTTCCTTGGAATTCTTTCAGGAAGCTGTAGTGATTGAGGCTTTTCCCTCATCTGGTCTTCCATCTTCCTTTTATCTTTATATTTTTTTAAGATTCCAAATGTCCCAAGGGAAAGGAAGAATCCAGCATCAGAATCATTGTTAACATTGCTGTTATAATTTAAGGCCTTACCAGCAGGCTTAGAGAGCAAATAAGCAAGCAAGCTTTGAAAGAATAGTACATTTCTTCATAGGTGTCTTGGATTTTTAAAAGATTGTCATTTTGTATAGCTTTATGTGAATGTACTCTAAAAATATGTAGTTTGTTCCTCGAGGCCACACAATGTGAAATTATATATATATATATATATATTAACTGCTCC
>NW_006408954.1:242698-245909 GCF_000296735.1 Chrysochloris asiatica
TCAGCACTGAACTGCTAACCACAAGGTTGGTTACTTGGTTAGTTAATGCTTTGGACTGCAAAGTCTGTCTGAAGTTCGCCAGCCAATCCTCAGAAACCCTATAGAGGGGCACTACGCATCGAAATGGACTCAATAGCACTTAAAAACAACAACAAATACACATAGGTACATATGAAAACATGAACACATGTACACACATATTCATACAGTATTTATATAATTCCACCCCCACACTTTATTATAGTACTGGACTTTAATTTGCACCTAAAAGGCATTCATTGCATCCCCCTGAAGATTCTGGAACTAGGCTAGAATCTGAAGCATGATTTTTTTCCAGCCCAACCCTAAGCAATTATAGGCTTTGTCTGACAGACCTCATGGGTAGCTGCCTTCCCCACATCAGATTTGTACACAGCAAGTACAGTGCAGTTTATGTAAGGAGTTGTAGTCAAGGACTGGGGCAATCTCAGGGTTAGCCAAGCTCACGTATTATGGGATGCTGGCTGGGGCACTTTTCTCCACTCTGACTCAGTACTTTTCCATGCCTCACCCATCCCCATCTCCCTCTTCCTGACTCATTGGTCCAAAGAAAGTCAGGAACTTTTTGTTCAGCTCTCCTTGTCAGTGAGCTGCTTACTATCATCTGCACAGACCCACCTGACCTTTGCCAGTTGCCTTTCTGTGGGGGCAAATGGAATATTGGGAAACCAGTACTCCTTTGTTGTTGCTGTTAAGTGTCATCGAGTCGGTTCCGACCCATGGTGACCCTGTATGGTGCTTCCAAGGAGCAGCTGGTGAGTTTGAACTGCCAACCTTGCAGTTCAAACGCCTTTGCAGTCTGGTGCATTAACCCACAGCGCCACGCCAGGACTCCAGTACTCCTTTATGCCTCTTTTAATTTGGTTCTTTGTTTTAGTTGACCATTTGGACACCTAGTTGTTTGGCACTTGATCCTATATACCCTGATCATTTCTGAACCTCTGAAAGGTACTCTGAGTGACTTGAGGAGGCTGTGGTTCTTCGTTAGCTCCCTGTTTGCTATCCGGGATGGCCCTTCATAGCTGTGTTTGATGCTAGCGTTGGTGCTCTCTCCCAGTCCTGTGCACTTCCATTGGGAACATTGGTCAATCACTGTGTGCGACCTGCCATACTGTACTCCTGGGGCATTACCGGTGCCCATGGTCCACTACATCTATCCTGTGGTTTCCTGTAAGAAGATTGCCTTTACTGTAGGTACTCTCTGATTCCCAATGGGGCTTCCTTCTGAGGACCCCCAAATAAGTTGGCTGTGACCTTAAGTGTAGTACTTTATTTATTACTTTCATATTTTTCATTATTATTGCCTTTATTAGTAATATATTTAGAAATCTGATCTTTATTTGTTTGGGGTTGTTTCGTATTAGTATATTTTAAATTTTATCTTTGTTTATTTTTGATTCAATAGCACTTAAGAACTATAATAACATGTATGTAAGAAAATGAATTTTGCAAATGCATTTTCATACATACATGTTATTGTTGTTGTTAAGTGCCTTTGGGTCAGTTCAGACTCATAGTGACATTTTACACAACAGAAAATATTTCCTGGTCCTGCATCAACTTCACAATTGTTATGTTGGAGCCCATTGCTGCTACCACTGTGCTAATCCATCTTGTTGGTCATTTTCCTCTTTTTTGCTGACCCCTCCACTTTACCAAGCATGATGTTCTTTTCCAGGGAGTGGTCCTTCCTGACAATATGTCTGAAGTATGAAAGCTAAATCTCCCATCCTGGCTTCTAAGGAGCATTCTGGCTTTCAATACAAATTTATTTGCTCCTCTGATAGAACATGGTGGTTTTACTTTATTTTCAACACCATAACTCTAAGGCATCAGTTCTTCTGCTGTCTTCCTTATTCATTGTCAAACTTTCACGTGCATATGAAGCTACTGAAAATACCATGGTTTAGGTCTTCAAACTTACATCTTTACTTTTGAATAGTTTAAAGAGGTCATGTGCAACAGATCTGTCTAATGCAATACACCATTTGATTTCTTGACTGCTGCTTCCATGAGTATTAATAGTGGATCTCATCAAAATGAAGTTTTTGACAACTTCAATCTTTTCTCCATTTATCATGCTGTTTATTGGTCCAGTGGTGAGAATTTGTGCTTTGTTTACATTGAGGTGCAACCCATATTGAAGGATGTGGCCTTTGATCTTCATCAATAAATATTTTTTAAGTTCTCTTTGCTTTCAGCAAGCAAGGTTGTACTATCTGTATGTCACATATTTTTAATGAGTCTTCCTCCAATCCTGATGCCATGTTCCATTCATCTTTATATAATCCAGCTTCTTGGATGATTTGTTCAACATACAGATTGAATATATATGGTAAAAGAATACAACCCTGGTTCACACCTTTCTTGATTTTAAACCATCCAATGCCCCCCTTACTTTGTTCTAACAGCTATCTCTTGGTCTAAGAACAGGTTCCACATGAGCACAATTAAATATTCTGGAATGCCTATTCCTTACAATGTTCTCAATAGCTTGCCATGATCCACACAGCAGAAAGATTTTGAATAGGCAATGAAGCACAGGTAAACATCTTTCTGGTAGTCTCTACTTTCAGCTGAGATCCATCTGACATCAGCAATGATATCCCTCATTCCACATCCTCTTCTGAATCTGGATTGAACCTCTGGCTGTTCCCTGTCAATGTACAATTGCAGCCATTTTTGTATGATCTGTGTTAAAATTTTACTTGAATGTGATATTACTGATATTGTCCTAGGATTTCCACATTCCATGAGGTCACCTCTCTTTTGAATTGGTACATATATGCATCTCTTGGAACTGTTGGCCAGATAGCTGTCTTCCAAATTTCTTAGTAGAGATGTTAGCACCTCCACTGTTGCACCAGTTTGCTGAAATATTTCTATTTGTAGTCCACCAATTCCCAGAGCTCTGCTCTTTGCCAATGCCTTCAGTGCACCTTGGATTTCTTTCTTCAACATCATTGACACTTGATCATATGCTACCTCTTGAAATGGTTGAACATCGACAATTTCTTTTTGATAATAGTGACTCAGTGTATTCCTTCCACATTCTTTTGATGTTTTCTGCATCAAAAGAATCACTCAGTATTTTTCCCATTGTTATTATGAAGTGCCCTCAAGTCAGTTCTGACTCATAGTGACCCTGTATAGGATTTCCAAAGAGCAGCTG
>NW_006408954.1:267659-283773 GCF_000296735.1 Chrysochloris asiatica
ATTCCTGGAGTCTTGTTTTTCACCAATATCTTCAGGACAACTTGGACTTCTTCCTTCAATACCATTGATTCTTGATCGTATGATGCCTTTTGAAATGAATGAACATCAACTAATTCTTTTTGATATAGTGGTTCAGTGTTTACCTTGTATCTTCTTATGACGCTTGCTGCGCATTATGCATTTTGTCCATAGAATTCTTCAATAATGCAATTTGAGACTTGGAGTTTTTCTTCAGTTTTCAAAGCTTGAGAAGTGCTGAGCATGTATGTACTTTCCTTTTGGTTTTCTATCTCCAGGTCTTTGCACATTTCATTATACTTGACTTTATCTTCTTAAGCTGCCCTTTGAAATTTTCTGTTCAATACTTTTTCCTCATTTCTTCCATTCATTTTAGCATCTCTATGCTGAAGAGCAAGTTTCAGAGTCTTTTGTTTTGGTCTATTCTTTCATTCCTGTCTTTTCAATGACCTTTTTATTTCTTCCTGTATGATGTTCTTGATGTCATCCCATAACTCTTCTGGTTTCAGTCATTAGTGGCTAATGCATCAAATCTCTTCTTGAGATGGTCTCTAAATTCAGGTGGAATATTTTGGCTCTTGTGGGCTTTTTATTTTTCTTCACCTTCAGCCTGAACTTGCATATGAGTAGTTTATGATCTGTACCACAGTTGGCTCCTGGTCTTGTTTTGGTTGATGATATTGAGCTTCTCCATCATCTCTTCTCACAGATACTGTCCTTTTGATTCCTGTGTATTTTCTCTGGTGAAGTCCATGTGTACAGTCTCCATTTATGTTATTGAAAAAAGTTGTTTGCTATAAATAAATCATTGGTCTTGCAAAATTCTGTCGTGTGATCTCCGGTATCCTTTGTTTCACTAAGACTATATTTTCCAACTACTGATCATCTTTGTTTCCAACTTCCACATTCCAGTCACCAATAATTAACAGTGCATCTTCATTCCATGTTTGGTCAATTTCGGACTGAAGAAGTTGTTTGTTTTTGTTGTTAAGTGTTGTCAAGTTGGTTCGGACTCATAGCAACCCTGTATAGGCTTTCCAAGGCTATGCATCTTCAATTTCATCATGATTGGCTTTAGTAGTTGGTGTGTACATTTGAATAATAGTGGTGTTAACTGGTCTTCCATAGGCATATGGATATTATCCTATCACAGACAGAACTGTATTTCAAAACAGATCTTAACATTCTGATTTTGACTGTTTCCCAACATAGTAAACCATATGATTTTAAACAGATTCAGAATGCTCTATACCAGACCATTTTAGTTCACTGATAGCTAGGATATTGAATTTTACATGTTCCATTTCATTTTTGACAACTTTCAATTATACATTCCATGTTCCAATTATTAATGGATGTTTACATCTGTTTCTTCCCACTTAGGATTGTATCCATCAGTAAATGTAGCTCCAAAAGCTTTGCTCCATCCATGTCATTAGGCAATTCTACTTTTAAACAATAATTCTACTTTTAAGAAGCAGCTCTTCCCCAGTTGTATTCTAGTGTATTTCAAGCATACAGGCTTGTTTTCAGGCACTATGTCTGACAGTGTCCTGCTACTGTGTATAAGGTTTTCATTGGCTAACCATTTAGAAAGTGGTTCCATCTTGCCTTCTCCCTAGTCGACTTTAGTCTGCAAGCTCCAATGAAACCTGTCTACGATAGGTGACCCCTCTGGTATTTAAATGATCAGTGGCATAATTTCCAGAACCACAGCAACACACAAGCTACCACAGTATGACAAACTGACAGACAAGCAGTGGAAGTTTTCAGACACTTGTTTTGATAATGACATTTTTGAAAATTTTATCAGTTTAGGATTTTAACTTCTTACAAAGAAAATGGCTACTTTATTTTTTGTCTTTAGGGTTAACTCTATCAGGATTAGAGGGTACAGCAGTTCAAACACAAAGGCATAAATAGATCATGAGACATGAAATTTTAAGTGCAAATCCAAGTACTGAGAAAAGTTACAGGAAAATTCTAGTGTTATATACCAAATTTATGATGTTTTGAAAACAAGTATTTATGATTTTTTAAAAATAATCTTTTATATTTCATGACCTATTTTATCCTCCTTTTAAATGTCTGTCTAAAAACATATGCAGAGAATTGGATAGATTTATTAAACCTATTTTGACCATGATCCATAAATGTTGTTATAACTATGTATAAGGTAAAGTATTAAATGGTTTTTAGGGAGCATATAGGAAGATAAACTTTATGTGAGAATAATAAGTTTTATTCTTTTTTTTTACAAAAATCTTTGGCACAGTCATTATGTGTCAGCACCAACTTAACAGTACTTAACAATAACAACATATTATATAAGGAGTCTTGGTGTGGCACTGTAGGATGAGCACTGGCCTGCTAACTGCAAGGTTGGAAGTTCAAACCCTCTGCAGGATTGGGAAGAATTGGTACTGACTTAATGACAGTTAACAAGAGCAACATACTATATACATATATATGCTTCAGGTAAATGGAATAGGGTCAGTATAAAATAGATTCTTAAATGCAGTGCTTTTATACTTTTAGAAAATAATTTATCTATTGAAGATATTGAGTTCAACAGTATATTGACAAGGAACTGCCAGAAGTTCAAGCCAGATTCAGACAAGGACATGGAATGAAGGATATCATAGCTGACGTCAGATGTATCTTGGCTGAAAGCAGAGAATACCAGAAAGATATTTACCTGTGTTTTATTGACTGTGCAAAGACTTTTGACTGTGTGGATCATGATAAGCTGTGAACAACACTGAGGAGAATGAGTATGCCAAAACACTTCATTGTGCTCATGAGGAACCTCTACATACACCATCAGGCAGTTGTTCAAACTGAATGGTTTAAAATCATGGAAGGTGTGCACCAGGGTTGTTTTCTGTCACTACACTTATTCAATGTGTATGCTGAGCAAATAATTCAACAAGCTGGATTATGCAAATAAAAATGTGGCATCAGGATTGGAGGAAGTCTCACAGTATGGGTTGCACTTCAATGTAAAGAAAATTAAACTCCTCACCATTGGACAAACAAATGACATCATGATAAATGGAGAAAAGATTAAAATGGTCATAGACTTCATTTTGCTTGAAACCACTATCAACACTCATGGAAGCAGCAGTCAAGAAATCAAATAATGTATTGCATTAGACAAATCTGTTGCACATGACCATTTAAAAGTATTCAAGAGCAAAGATGTCAGCTTGAGGACTTAAGATATGCCTGACCCAAGTCTCAGTGTTTTCAGTAGCCTCATGCATGAGAAAGTTGAACAATGAATAAGGAAGACTGTAGAAGAATTGATGCATTTGAGTTATGATGTTGAAGAATATTAAAAGTAACATGAGCTGCCAAAAGAACAAACAAATCTGTGTTGGAAGGACAGCCAGAATGCCACTTAGAAGCCAGGATGGGTAGACTTTGTCTCTCATTCTTCGGACATATTATCAGGAGGGACCAGTCCTTGGAGAAGGTCAGTAAAGAAGGCTTGTAAAATGGAGGTCGGCAAAAAAGAGGAAGACTGCCAATGAGATGGATTAGCACAGTGGCAGCAGCAAGGGGCTCAAGCATAGCAGTAATTGTGAGGTTCAGGTTTGCATGCCTCAGTATAGCTGCCACTTCACAGTCTTATTTTTTAAGTAGTTCCTTTAATTTGTCAATGACTTGCTTATTCCCACACTATTAATCTGAATTAGCATTTTCAGGAACAGTGATTTCTACTGAGAGGAATTGCTATCTCTGAAAACTGCATAATTAGGATCTAGTTATGTAATACTTTAATGATGACAAGGCATTTCACTATTGAAAAAAAAATTTTTTTAAATGGATGTTTGCAAGAGGATATGGAAGCTGATGACCTTATAACCTTCCCTGATAACACCTTTGTTCTAATTAGGACAAGCCTTATCTTTACGTGCTTTAATGATACTATTTATTTGTTAAATTCCACCGATAATTAAAGATAGCTGTGATTTTGCTGGATTAGCTAGAATTGTGGTTTCCAAATGTGGAAACTCATAAAACTAAATCTAAGGTGGTAGACCATGGTATTAGACTTCTTTTTTGTGAAACTTCCATTTGAGAATCAAGATTGTATTGAAATTCTGCTGCTTCAAGCAGGATTGATCCTCCTTTAGCAAAAATTTAAAGATGAAGATTTTTAAAAGAAGAAAAAACACGTTTGTGGACAGGGGATATTTCTTCTCTCCTTTCCCAGCCTTTTCGACTTCCATTTAAAAAAAAACCAATAACAACAACAACAACAACACACACACACACACAAGAATGAAATGCATTTGGAATAGCATACACTGTTCTGGATTCAGGAAGATGCTTGCAGTTTAAAACCACTGCAACTCAACGGGAGCAAAATTGTTGGCAGCTTGTAGATCACTGCAGAGCAAGCCCTGCGCCTCTCTGTTGACGGCAGATCAGGAGAGGCAGGGAGAGCGTTGCATTTTCTCATCCAGCCGGAAGGCGGCGGGCCGCGGGCTGGCAACTCACAGCTGGACGCTCAGACTTCGGGAGCGAAACGCGGAAGACGCAAGCGAGACACACCTAGTCGTGCGCTTAACCCCAGACTTAGGTTGCTGCTAAAGCATAAACGCTCCAGGAACAACCTTTAAAAATTCCACCACCACCGAAAAAGCCGTCATTTGGCGCCTACACAAAATGTCTCTTTCATTTTTGGCCTCCAGGACAATTTCAGAGAACGAAGAAAGCTAGGTAGCTATTTAGGTAAGAACTTGGAGAGTGGCCAAGCCTCATACTGTGGCCTCAACGTGATGACTTCGAGGAACTCTTCTCAGAGTTTTCACCACCACAGCCTTAGAACTCGAATGCAGGGTCTTCAGCCCTAGTGAGCCCAGCTTCTGCCTGACCTCTTTCACTCAATCAAGTCTGTTCTCCCAACAACTGGCGGAGACTCCCCCACATCCACGTATGGCGGGGAGTCAGAAGACTCAATGCAATAACTAGTCAGTAGGCGGGGCACCGGACTTAATGTCAGTTCTGCGAAGGCGAGAGGTGTCCGTGGCTAGCTAAAACCTGCTCTCTCCCGGGACCTTGCTTCAGGAGTGGAGATCTAGGCAACTAACAGCGTCCCATCTCCAACTCTACTCCCTCCTACTAGAGCGTGAAATTCAACCATCAACGCACGTCTATGTGTCTATGTCTTTCTTCCTTTTAAACCTCTAGCGCAGCTTTTATAAAGGTGTCCACCACATCCTCCAACTTTGGGGAGAAAGCATGCCCAATGACCAGTCTGCCACTGCCCCTATCGCATTATTCCATTTCCTTCGGACGCATCCAAACTCGGCGTTCTCAGCGTCTCCGCCCCAGCGTGGAATCGAGCGCCCCCGGCTGTTCACGGCAGCTCCTACGCACTTTTTTGCAGGACGCTGTTTCTGGCTCTTCGTAGGATCCAGCTGAGGTTCCAACCGGTCCCCAGTCCTGTGAGGCACGCGTGTGCACCCACACTCGCTCACACTCCCACAGCCTCACTCCCAGCACCTCACTCTGCGCGCCGTTCCTCCTCGGGGTGGAGGGGGGTGAGGGTGGTGACGTCAGGACTGCAGTCCCGAGGAGAGAGGTTGGAAAGGGCTGCGCGCTCCTCGGCGAGGAAGCTGGAGGCGCACTCGGGCAGCAGTAGCTCCCGCGCTCCTCCCTCTCCCCTGCACCCGCTGTCACGCTGCCCGCTCGCGGGGAAGCATCTCAAGCCTCCAGGTGAATTGAAAGTCGTTTCCGGGGGGAGGACGGAGAGGGTGCTGCAGTCCTGGTATGCACTGAAACTGCAACTCGGACAGAAACGACCCAGCGGAGGAGCAGGGCAAGAGGCGCCTTGCGCTGGCCTCCCAGACTGCTGGAGGCGGCCACCGCTAGACTCGTAGCGGAGCGCGGTGTCCGGACCAGGAGCCCCGGACTTCAGCTTTCTGTGCGCTCCAGGGAGAGACCACTCCCCACCCCCAATCACTCCTGCGCATTTCGCAGTTGAGCTGGTGTGGGGAATGCGTGCGCGGTGTCTCCAGGTCGCCCCGGAGCAGCTGCCAGTGGAAGAGCTTGAACAGGCGAGGGGGCGACAACCTCGGCCCGAAGTAAGTGCAGCAGAAGTTTGCGTCGGTTTCTCCGCCGCTCCCCCTAAAAGAGTGGGAGGCACTTCTCCCCACGTTTGCTAACAAACACTAGAGAGACTTCAAGGGATCCTCACCCAGGAGATAAAGCGACTGTTACGAGAAGGGGACAAAGACCAGGAGGGCAAAGATAGGAAAGATTCCGGTGGGATAATGGGGGTGCTAAATGTCGAGACCCCCTGTTGCAATGAGAGGCGGGGAAGGGGCCAGATCCAGAGGATCTCAGAAAAGGGGAGATTTGGGGAGACTGGAGGCAGAGGCAGCCACACCTATTCTGGTGACCTTGGTGTGCCCCCCTGGAGTGGTGAGTCAAGAGTTTATCAGAGGCAGGAAATAGGGGTGCGACTTGAATGTTGCTTTGTTTTTTTCACCCTGGCTTGCTTTGAGGGCATTCATTTCTAGACTGCTGGAAATCTGGGCTCAGAGTGAAACCGGTCGGGAGATAGTGATGCTGGAGAAGGTGGAAATGCCGGAGAGTTTAGACGCGTGGGAGGTAGGGGTTCTCTGAGACACTTCAGCCACGACCTAAACTACTGAGGTTCAGGGAGGAGGCGGGCCTGACGCTTAGTTTCGCTACAGTTGGTGTTAAGTGCCTTTGGAGCCTCAGAGCTAATTCTTGTAATTCGGCGGCATAATTGAGGGCAACAGAGCTTGGAGTGCAGGGGGCGCTGGCGGGGCCTCGGGTCTGCCTTACGCGTGCTGCTTCGAGCCCCCCACAAGCTCCCCGGATGGTTTCAGGCTCCTTGCGTGGGTTGGGCGAGATTGGGTCTACTCAAGAGAGGCCCACTGCATTTTGCTCACTTGTTCTTAGGTTACGTTCAGTTATTTTTCATTATTATTGACTCCCTTTTCTTAACTGAATGTCCCCAAGGAGATTTTATTCTTTAATTGACCAAACTTGTAAGGGAGGCACAAACTTTATGGAAGCTGCGCTACTTCAAGGAGGATCAGAATCGTGCAGTGGACAGGCTAGGGTGGCACTGGTCCGCGGGAGCACAATGCGCTCACCTAAGAAGGATTCTCAGGGAATTTTGCATTCAAAATAATCAGATTTTTTTTTTTTTCCTGAGAAGGCAGCGAAGGCATCTTCCCCCGGAGTAGAGCTGCCTATGCCTAGGAAACCAGTCTCTCTTAGCTTCGGATTCCAAGGTCTTCACTTTTGGAGAGAGGGAGAATAGTAAATTAAAATCTGATCCCATTGGATGAAACAAAACCAAAATCCAGAATGCCAGAAAGTCATCCTTGATGCATACTGATCACCCAATTTCATTGACTCCTATACATTCATTCATTTAAAACACTTTATGGATCAACCATGTGCTATGATTTGTGTTAGATCTGGGGAAATAGACATGATTAATAGATGGTCCTAGTAGTACTCAAGAAGCTTGAAGTCTGTAAAAGTGATCTGGTAAATTCTACATGCAGTATACTGTTAAAATGATTCATCTCCAGCTCAGTTGTGTGGTCCAACATCTGTTCTGTTGGGTCTTTGTTGAAGGCAGGGACACGGTTATTCTCTTTTGATGTCCAGAGTCCAACACTGCTCCAGGCACATAGAAGATCATCAGTCATTTCTGTTAAGTGAATAATTATCCATAGTTAAATGTGTCATAAACGTTTCACATGGTGTTTTGGAAACTGTTAAGAAGGAGGAGAGGGAAAAGAGAAGGCAAGAGGGAAAAGATAAGACTTACTAATATTTGAAAGTATCTTTAACAAACATGCTTTCTTCCTATTCTCATTCTGCAGAAATTACCAACACTCAATTTATTCAGTCCTCTAGTTGTGCAATAAATGTGGCTCTGTGAATATTTAGATTGTAACTTTTTAAAAAGCACAGTCCCTGTTAATTTACCATTGGAGATCACTGTGCCAAGCTCATTGGGTATTTTGGTAATATGGTGATTTTGGCTGTGTCTAGTGGGTTGGGGGGAGTCCTGGTGTGGCACTGTGGGTTAATGCGTCAGATGGCAAAGTCATTTGAACTGCAAGGTCAGTGGTTCAGGCTCACCAGCTGCTCTTCGGAAACCCTATACAGGGTCCCTATGGGTTGGAACCAACTCGACAGCACTTCACAACAACAACAAGCAGGGTGGGGAGTGGGGCTCCTGGTGTGGTGTTGTAGGGTCAGGACTGGACTGCGAACCATATGGTCAGCAATTCAAACCCACCAGCTGCTACTTGGAAGCACTATACAGGGTCATTACAAGTTAGAACCAATTCGATGACACTTAACAAGAGGGGAGTGGGATGGAGTATGGAGTCCTGGTGTGACACTATAGGATAAGCACTGGAATGTTAACCACAAGGTTGGTGGTTCAAACCTACCAGTCACTCCTTGGAAACCCAAAACAAGGTCACTATGAGTCAGAACTGACACAATGGCACTTAAAAACAACAACAGAGGAGTGGAACAGATTAATGGAAAAATATGGTAGATGACCAAAAGAATTCCTTCAAACATTCCTAATGCTATTGCTGTTTAACTTGTACACTTCTACCCCTTGTATTTTAACCATATCTAATTTAAACTTAAGGGGCTCTGGTAGCATAGTAGTTACCAGTCAGACTGTCAACCTCAAGGTCAGCAGTTGGAAACTACCAGCGGCTCCACAGCCTCGGAAACCCTGTGCAGGGTCACTATGAGTAGGAACTGACTCCACAGTACTTAACAACAACAACAACAACAACAACAATTTAAACTTGGTTCAAATATTTATACAGATTTTATCAATGAAGACTAAACATATATAAATGACTTTTTCCTTTGTTTTAATTGGGATTTAACCAAAGGGAAACGAATCCTTATCTTTCACCTTGGAAGTTACCATTATTTATTTAAGTGTAATAGTAGCTGTGGTTTAACCAATCTGTTCCACTCCCCTGTTGTTGTTGTTGTTATGTGCCTTGGAGTTGGTTCTGACTCATAGTGACCCTGCATTGGGTTTCCGAGGCTGTAAATCTCTACCAGAGCAGAAAGCCTCATCTTTCTCCCGCGGAACAGCTGGCAGTTTCGAACAGCTGACCTTGCGGCTCGCAGCCCGATTCACAACCACTATGCTACCAGAGCTCCTTCCCACTCCCCTGTTATTGTTGTTGTTGTTAAGTGCCGTCGAGTCGATTCCGACCCATAGCGACCCAGTATAGGGTTTCTAAGGAGCGGCTGGTGAGTTTGAACCACCAAGTTTGCAGTTCAAGCGACTTTGCAGTCTGACGCATTAGCCCACAGCGTCACACCAGGACTCCTCCCACTTCCCTGTTGTTGTTGTGATGTGCCGTGGAGTCGGTTCCGACTCATAGCGATCCTACACAGGGTTTCCGAGGCTGTAAATCTTTACGGGAGCAGACCGCCTCATCGTTCTCCCGCGGAACCACTGGTAGTTTCGAACTGCTGACCTTGCGGCTCGCAGCCGGATTCGTAACCACTACGCTACCCTAGACACATCCAAATTCCCATGTTATCAATGTACCCATATGAGCTAAACTATTACACTTAGATGGAGTGTGGCGCTGTAGGGTAAGCAGTGGACTGCCAACCGTAAGGTCAGTAGTTCAAACCCACCAGTTGCTCCTTAAAAACCCTATACAAAGTCGCTGTGATTTGGAACCAACTGAGTGTTTAACAACAACAGTAATTACACTTAAATGGTAAATTCCAAGAGATAAGGATTTTTTTCCCTGTAATTTAATTTTATTGCTTTTAACAGAACCCTAAAGCTTCATATATGTTTCTTACATATACAGCAGAACTGCTTACTTTGTACTACAAGTATTTATCAGTAGTAACAATGTAGTGATTTGAGAGAGTAGTCCTAGATTTAGTCATTGGTGCCTTCTCCATGCTATGTGAGTTGAAGGCTTTTTACAATTTTTTCAAACCTCATTTTCGCTACTTACAAAATGAAGTTATTTTACTGACATTTCATTAGGAATTTAAAATCAGAATATGTCAATGTATTTCATTTTGAACTTTGAACTCTGTATTTGATGTCATTAATTTAGTTTACCATCACTTATACTATATAAGTAGTCACCCACTTCCGACGTTTTTGACCTAGGACATATTTGACTTAGCATATATTTGAGTTACTAGGAACCTGCACTTAAGATTGTCCTTTTATTTAAAAAAAAATTACACGTACATACATATGTCTTATCAGGTAGTGGTGTGGCTCTGCAGGATAAGCATAAGACTGCAAATCAGAAGATTGTTGATTTGAACCCACCAGCCACTCCGCAAGAGAAAGACGAGACTTTCTGCTTCTATAAAGATTTACAGCCTCGGACCCCTATATAGGGTCAGTATGAGTTGAAACCATCTTGAAGGTACTGAACAACAGCATGCATCTTATTGAATAATATGTACTACATATAACGTTGCAGGGTGTAATTAGCTGATGTCATTCTCAGATGTTACTTGCAGATGTTCAGTTTTATGATTTACTGTTCACAACACTGCCGTCTGGCCTGGTCTACAATGAAGGGAGTGTTGTTGCTGGGAGTTGTAACAGATAGAGAGTTAGACAATGTAGAGCTCTAACAACATATGAAATTTGAACTGCCGACTTACCCCATGACTGTTCAGATTTTGACTTCATTTTTATAACACTGATGTCTGCTTTATTGCAGACCAACAAGTGTGATCTTGTTCAGCATTTCATACCATTGTTGTTAAGTGCCATAGCGATCCTGTATAGGGTTTCCAAGGAGTGAATAGTGAGCTTGAACCTCCAACCTTGCGGTTCAAAGGACTTTGCAATCCAGCGCATTAACTCACAGCACCACACCGGCACTCCATTTTGTACCATAAAAAGCATCAATTACCAATTTGAGCCACTTAGTTCACGTTTCTCATATTGTTAACACCTATACTGTTTATAACCCCAATGTTGTTGTTATTTGAAACTTCTAATTGTGACTCGAAAGGTTTATGGAGCAGATAGTCAGTTTTACATTCTGCAAATCATACACTTGTTTTATCTCAATGATTGCATCCCCTCCATGCAGCAACATTTATTCTACTTCCTCTCTGTGGTTCTCATTTCCATCCCACCCTCCTTCCCAACCCTTCTCAACTTCATCCTTAGGTAAATGCTTCCCTTTCTTATGGGGGCTTACTTCATCAGTGTTGTTGTCCCCCTATATAACCTATTTATCACTTGACTGAGCCCTGGACCACAAAGGTGGATTCCATTATAGATCTGAAGAGTGGCAGAGGGCCACAGTCTCAGATTCTTTTAGCCTCTTTCTGACCAGTAAGCTCTGTCTGGTCTTTTTTATAAGTTTGAATTTTGTTCCACATTTTCTTCTACTCTGTCTGGGACCTTCTAATGTGATTCCTTTCAGACCAGTGGTTCTACTTCTTCGTGGAGACCATGTTCACATGTTTCATTAGCTCATTGAACTAATTGGCTCCAAGTGTTTTCAATTTTCATCACTCTTCCTTGCTCCACACACAGAGACAACAGTAGTTGCACATTAGGCGGTCGCTCATGAGCTTTTAAGATTCCACTTGCTACTCCTGAAAGTAGGATGTAGAACATTGTCTTTGGGGACTATGTTATGTTAATTGACCCTGGTATCACCTCTGAGAATGGGTCTGAACCCCCAGGCCCAGAAACTCATCACCTACAAGGTAATGTCAAAGAAGTTTTCATAATTTTGCCCCCTATCTGCTCTACCACATTAAAAGGTATGTTTGCAGCTATGTACAAATATCCTCCGTCAAACCCTTATGTATTTGTGGGTATACTCCCATTCTTCCTCCCATGCTGCTTCAGCTTGTGTATCTATATATACCTGCAGAACACTGTTGTTCCAGGGTTGTATATATAATAGTATATACCTCTATCCCCTTTGTCTTTGCCTGTCTTCTTCTTTCTTCTGTCAATTTCTCTGTTCTTTTTACTGCCTTCTCTGTCACCCAGTTTAACATGTGTCTACCCTCCTACCCCTGGTAACCATAAAAGGATGTCTCTTTTAGAATAAAAAGCTTTTCTTAAGTTTTACAATAGTGGTCTTTAATATTTGTCATTTTGTAACTGAATAATTTCAGTCTGCATAATGCCCTCAAGGTTCAACCATGTTGTGAGGTGTTTTGCAGACTCATCATTATTCTTCAAAGTTGAGCAACATTCCATTTGTGTATGTGCTGAAGTTTGTTTATTCATTCATCCATTAATGGACATTTAGGCTGTCTATATCTTTGTGGTATTGTGAATAGTGCTGGGATGAACATGGGTGTGCATATATCTACTCTTGTCATGGCTCCTATTTTATGGGGACATATACCAAGCATAGGAATTTTTGGATCATACTGTATTGCTAAGGAGCTCTGGTAGCGTAGTGGTTATGAATTGGGCTGTGAACCTTAAGGTCAGCAGTTTGAAACTGCCAGCTGTTCCGCAGGAGAAAGATGAGGCTTTCTGCTCCTGTAAAGATTTACAGCCTCGGAAACCCTGTACAGGGTCACTGAGTCGGAACTGATGACTCCGTGGCACATAACCAACCAACCAACTGTATTGCTGTTTCCAACAGTTTGAGGAAATGCCATACCATTTTGCACAGTAGTTGCACCATTTTATAGTCCCACCAACAATGAGGGTGGTTGCCAGTCTTTTTCCATCCTTCTCAAAATTTGTTGTTTTCTGTTTTTTTCAACTTTGCTATGAAGCTGGGGTGAGGTGACACCTCACTGTTGTTTTGATTTGCAGTTGCCTTGGAGTCCTGGTGTGGTGCTGTGGGTTAATGTGCTGGACTGCAAGGTCAGTTTGAACTGCAAGGTTGGCAGTTCGAGCTCACCAGCTGCTCCTCTGAAACCCTACAGAGGGTAGCTGTGAATCGGAACTGACTCGACAGTACTTAACAACAGCAATGGCTAATGATCGTGAGCATATCTTTATGTGTTTGCTGGCTGCTTGAATATGTTCTTTGGTAAAGTGTCTGCTAGTGTCCTCTGACTATTTTTTAATTGGGTTATTTGTGTTCTTGTACAAGTGTTGTAGTTTTCTATAAATTTTAGAGATTACTTCCTTGTCTAATATGCCATTGCGAAAACTTTTTTCCAGTCTGTGGGCTCTCTTTTTACTCTTTTGTTGAAATCTTTTGATGCACTTAAGTGTCTGGTATTTAGGAGATTACAGTCATCTATTTCGTCTTCTGCTGTTAGTGTGTTTTTAGTTATGTTTGACAGTGTATTGCCATTTATCAGAGCCCCTAAGTTTGTCCCTATATCTGCCTTTATAGTTCTAAGTTTTACATTTAGACACCTAATCCTCATTGAATTTGTTTTAGTATATGGTATGAGATACGGATCTTGCTTTGTTTTTATGCAAATGAATTTCCAGTTTTGCCAGCCCCATTTGTTGAAGAGACGATCTCTTTTCCATTTAATGTGCTTTGGTCCTTTGTCAAAGATCAACCAACTGCATGTGGATGGATTTACTTCTGGGTTCTCAGTTCTGTTTCATTGATCTTTGTCTCTTTTGTTTTACCCATACCACTGACTGTAGTAGATTTTGAGATCTGGAAGTGAGAGGCCTCCAACGTTGTCTTCTTCTGTTGTTGTGTGTGTCCTTTAGTTGGTTCTGACTCATAGCAAACCTGTATAGGGTTTCTGAGAGCAGTTGGTGGGTTTGAACTGCCTACATTGTGGTTAGGAGTCCCGTGCTTATCCACCAGCACCACATCAGGACTTAATCTGATGTCTAACAAAAGAAGTCATGCCACTAAAAGTTCTAATTTAGAAAAATACAGATTTAAGTATGTTGTTGTTGTTAGGTGCCATCAAGTCAGTTCTGACTCATAGCAACCCTATGCACAACAGAACGAAACACAGCCCAATCCTGGGCCAACCTCACTATTGTTGCCATGCTTCAGCCCATTGATGCTGCCACTATGCCAGTCTATCTTGCTGGGGGTCTTCCTCTTTTTCTCTGACCCTCCACCTTAATAAATATGATATCCTTCTCCAGCAACTGGCCCCTCCTGACAATATGTCCAAAGTATGAGAGACAAAGTTTGGCCATCCTGGCCTCCAAGGAGCCCTCTGGCTGTACTTCTTCCAACACAGATCTGTTGGTTCTTTTGTCAGCCCATGGCACTTTCAATATTCCAACACCATAACTCAGATGCATAGTTCTCCTATGGTCTTCCTTATTTACTGTCCAGCTTTCACATGCATATGAGGTTATTGAAACTTTATGACCCATGGCTTGGGTCATAAAGATGGCGTATTTAAATATACTACTAATAAAAATGTTTAGGAGAACAAACAAGATGGCGGATCAGGTGGAAGTGCAGTAAAGAGCTCCACCAGCAATAACATAGAATACCCGACCAAGCAGGCTCAGAGGATGGTCCCAGAACGCTGAACCACATATAAAGGAATATTTAAAAGGTTGGAAGGCTTACAGCTGGGGGAATTTGTGGCAGAAGCAAGAAATCCATGGCTTTCTAGTCCGGGACGCTCAGCTGCTTGAGGAGCCACCATCTTGGGTGAGACCAAGCCGTGGGGGGGAAGGATCAGAGCAGCCACAGATGCCTGGCAGAACCGCAGAGATAAAGGTGTAGACATTCTTCTCTTTTGGTCCCTTGATGTCTGCACACCTCCATTTGGGCGACTATAGGGGTGCCTGAGCTAGTGGGCACCCCAGCCCCACCCTCGGAGGGTTCTACTACACGTGCACACAGATCTCCTTGAAATTTAAAGAGACAGTTTCTTATTAAAACCAAACGGCCACAGCTAGCCCTGAACTGTGTACAACCAGAAAAAAGGCCTTAACAGGAATTGTGGAGTGGGACAAGTAGACAAAAAAGGAAATAGGCTGAAAATTAAATCCTGAATTATGTCAAAACGAACAACAGTGGTATCTTGAAATTTCTCAAGAAGAGTGAAAGAGAAGCCCATTTCCTGATCACATCTACCTAGAGGCTATCAGAAAGCATAAAAAATACCAAAATACATTCCCATCTGAGTATTAAGTTCACAGATAACCCATGAAGATGCCCAAAAAACAGAAGCAGATGTCCAGAAATGAGATAAAGTGACTGAGGCAAATGAGCTGAAGTAGACCTACACTCCATACTGGAAGATGGGCAGGCTTTGGAAATGCCTGAGAAGGAATTCAGAAAAAATGATTATAAGATGTATCAAAACACTGTACAATGGAGTTGAGAAAAATAAGGAAGAAGTCAGGAAAGCGCTACAGGAACAATCAAATAATATAGATACAGCATTGGAAACATTTCAAAACCTATAGAGAGAGGTCCAAATGATTAATAATAGAATATCAGAAATGGACAATACACTGAAAGGGCAAAGGAATAGAATTGAAGAGATAGAAGACAGAGCTAGTGAGCTAGAAGATAAATCTCTCAACACTACTAAGATAGAAGAACAAACATGAAAAAGGATAAAAAAAATCTGAAGAAGACCTAAGATTCATGTTGGATAACATGAAGAGGAATATCATAAGAATTATTGGCATTCCAGAACAGGAACAATCACACAAGTCCACAAAGGAGATAGTTGAAGAGCTTCGGGAAGAAAAATTTCCTAACATCATGAAAAGTGAAAAGATAAGCATTCAAGAAGCTCAACAAACTCCAGGATGGATAGACCCTAAAAGACAATCACCAAGAGATATAATAACCAAGCTCTCCAAAATCAAAGATAAAGACAGGATCTTGAAAGCAGCTAGGGAAAAGAGAAACATAATATACAAAGGCAAGCAAATCAGATTAAGCTCGGATTTCTCAACAGAAACCATGAAGGCAAGAAGGCAATGAGGTGACATATATAAAACCCTGAAAGAAAAATCTGCCACCCAAGAATTCTCTACCCAGCAAAGCTGTCAATCAAATATGATGGTGTAAGCAAAACATTCCAGAATATACAGAAGTTAAGGGATTTTGCCAAAGCCAACCCTGCTATGAAAAACATCCTAAAGGAAGTTCTG
>NW_006408954.1:285264-299559 GCF_000296735.1 Chrysochloris asiatica
AAATACTGTTAACTGATGGTACATGGAGAGGATTATAATCAATGTAATGAAACAAGGTATATGATTTGTTGAATGTAAAACTGATGATATGCCCTGTAAACTTTCACTCAATCCACAATAAAAATCTTAAAAAAAAAGTGCATTGGGAGAAAGACCTGGAAATCTACTTCCAAAAAAGCAGTTGTTGGAAAAAAAAAAAAGTTTTAAATGAGGGATTCGGTTTATATTAGAACCAATTTAGAATACAATCAACAGAACCTTTTCATTAACTTACCTTTCTAGATGTAAGAGGAAATCATGCACTAAAGGCACCAAATAGGCAGGAACACCTCACTGGATGGATTATCCTTAGCTGACCACTTTCACTCATTCTTGACAGCCTGTCGGTAAGTCCTGTCCACCCTAAGAGGGCTCACCCCAGCTCTTACAGCTCCTGTTGCCTTAGCTAGTTTATTCAAAGGATGGAGCAGCAAAAGTGTTGTTTATGGCTTTACTACTTTCAGAACTGTGGAATTAGTAAAGCTTGGAATCGGTGTCCCTCGCATATTCTTTCCTCTATTTGACACAACACATCACAAAATCCATTTCAGAATCTGAAGAAACCTTAGACATCAACTGGTTCAAACCTATCATTGCGTAGATCTGGGGTGGGGACATCTGGTCCGCAGGCCGCCGTACAATGCCCACGAAATCATTTGGTCTGGTCCTGTCAAGGTTTCCACAGTTCCAGCCATCACATTGTTGTTATTAAGTGCTGTCAAGCTGGTTCCTACCCATAGCAACCCTGTATAGGGTTTTCAAGGAGCAGCTAGTGAGCTTGAACCGCCAACCTTGCGGTTCAAACTGCTTTGCAGTCTGGTGCATTAACCCACAGCGCCACACCAGGACTCTAGCCATCACATTAGGGGTGAGTTAATTAAATGTTTGACCAAATGTAGCAGGCCGATTTTTTTTAAGTTGATATTTTTTGTGTGTGGCCTGTGAATGATGTAAATTTTAGCAGAAAAAAAATTTGCTGCCCCTGATAATATATGAAAATCTTGGACCCTGAAAGGTTCTGTGACATATTACAATCATTTGTGTAAGATTTTAAGGATCACATTCATTTTCTTGTTGATTGCTGTATTTTCTGTTTCCACTGAATGACACTGATATTAATTCTTGCCGTAATGAACAGTAACTGGGTTCTGGAGGGAGATTATTGTTGTTGTTAGATGTTGTCAAGTCAGTTTTGACTCATAGTGATTTTATGCACAACAGAACAAAACCATGTCTTGTCCTGCACAATCCTCACAATTGTTATTATGTTTGAGCCCATCTCTGCTGCTACTGTGTCAATCACTCTTGTTGGGGGTATATTCCTTTCTCGCTGTCTCTGCACTTTAACAAGCATGCTGTCCTTCTCCAGGTACTGGTCCTTCCTAATAATATGTCCTAAGTATGAGAGATGAAGTCTGGCCATCCTGGATTCTAAGGAGCATTCTAGTTGTATTCTTCCAACACAGATTTGTTTGTTTTTCTGGTAGTCCAGGGTACTCTCAGTACATTCTTCTTCAAATGCATAAATTCTTCTGAGGTCTTCCTTATTCACTGTCTAACTTTCACATGCATGTGACAGTATTGAAAATACCATGACTTGGGTCAGGCGCACCTCAGTCCTCAAACTGACATGTTTACTCTTGAACACTTTAAAGGGCTCTTCTCTTCAGCAGTATGTTTCTGGAAGGAGACAACCTGTGTTTATGTCCCAACCTTGTCTCTTTCCTGCTGGGCAACCGTGGGCAAGTTATTTAAACTCTGCAACATCTCCATTTCTTCACCAGTAAGCATTTTTTATTTGTTGCTTCTGTTTTTGTAGATTGTTACTGCATATCATTGCAGAATTATTTATTTATTGTTCACTCTATTGATTTAATGTGTTTGTTATATGGAAAGAAACCAAGAACATCATGTTCACTGTGTATCAAGGCCTAGTACACTGTCTAGCACACAACGGACATTCAGTTTGGAGTCGTGGTGTGGCGCTGTGGACTAATGCATCAAACTGCAAAGTTGTTTGAACTGCCAGGTCAGTGGTTCAAGCTCACCAGCTTTTAAAACCCTATACAGGGTCTCTATGGGTCAGAATCTACTCAAGGGCACTTAACAATAACATCAAATGTGTTGAATAAAAAAGAGAAAAAATTAAAAAAGTGAGGAAAAGAATAATTGCGTCAAGTAGACATCACTTAGGTAGAATAAAAACAAAAACAAAAGCAAAAACCAAAATTGGTTGCCGTCAAGTTGATCCTGACTCACGATGACACCATTATGTATTAGAGTAAAATTGTGTTCCATCGGATTTTCACTGGCAAATTTTTCAGTGGATTGCCAGATCTTTCTTCAGAGGTGCATCTAGGTCGTCTTGGCCCACCAATCTTTTACTTAGTAGTCAAGTTAACCATTGATACCACCCAGGGACCAGGTAGAATAAAACTTCTGAATCAGGAGTACCAGACCCTTCTAAAGATACATAATGTGAAGTACTGTTCTCTTTGCCAACCCCACTTTCTAGATGAATTTGAAAGCTAACCAATGTTCACTACCACCCTAGTCCAAGCCACTATGATTTCTACCTTGGGTTATTGCACTGGTCTCCTCATTTCTCTCCTTGCTTATACCCTTAACCCCACCTCCCAAACCAGTCAGAAAATAGCCAGAGTAACGCTACTAATGTACTAAACCAATCCCAGAACTCAATTTTTATAATGTCTACTCATCTTTCTAAGTGAAAGAAAAAAATCTTCCTTGCAGTTCAATATTAGGTTCTATATTATTTGTTGTTGTTAAGTGCTTTTGAGTTGGTTCTGACTCATAGCAATCGTATATAGGGTTTCTGAGGAGCAACTGGTGAGTTTGAATTGCCGACCTTACAGTTAGCATTCCAGTGCTTATCCTACAGCTACACAGCAATGCTCCCTGTATTACCTAGCCACTTGTAACCCTTCTGACTTCTCATATTCCCTGTTTAATTGCTTGTCTTGCATCACATCAACCTTCTTTCTGTGGCTTCAACATATACCACATAGGTTCTCAGCTAAGACACCTTGAACTTGCTGTGCTGGTCTGGAGTGCTCTTCCCTTGGCACCTTCTTAACTCACTCCTTCACTGCCTTCACATCTTCTCTTCAATTCACTTTCTCTACAAAGTCGTTCTTTGCTACCTTATTTCACATTATACCCCCTAATTGTTTATGGATCCCTAGTGGCACAAGGTTGACAGTTCACATTGATCAGCTGCTCCTCAGAAACCCTATACAGAGTCACCCTGAGTTGGAACTGACTTGACAGTACTCAACAACAAAAGTGGCACAGTGGGTTAAGCATTAGGCTGCTAACCAAAAAGTCAGTGGCTTGAACATGTTCCCAGAAACAACAACAAAAAAAGATTTACAGACTAGGAAACTCTATGGAGTAGTTCTCTGTTCTGTAGGGTCACTATGAAATGAAATTGACTTGATGGCAGTGGGTAGATGATGGAACTGTTTAGATCCCTTTACTTCACTAATTGTCCATTTACTCCTTAGGACTATTGGATTAAATACTTGACTACTAACCATGAAGTTGGCTATTGAAACCCACCAGCCACTCCTCGTAAACCCTATACAAAACTGCTATGTGTTGAAACTACCTTGATGCCACTTAATATCAACAACACTTAGGACTGTAAATGCCATATATTTCACCCATTTATAGTTCTCTTCCACACTAGAAAACAAATTCCATAAAAGTAAAAAAACTTCAGATTTGTTTATTTTGGTATCCCCAATCTTCAGAATGATGCCTGGCACACAGTAGTAATATTCATTGAATAAGTTAGTATTTGTTGTAAGTATGCATTGAATAAATAAATGGGAATATAATAGTACCTGTGTCTGAGTTGTGGCTATAACAGAAATACAGAAAAAGTGGATGGCTTTTGCAAACAGAAATGTATTCTCTCACTGTTGTTATGTGCCATGGAGTCAGTTCCAACCCATAAGTGACCTTGTACAGGGTTTCCGAGGCTGTAAATCTTTACGGGAGCAGAAAGCATCATCTTTCTCCCACGGAACAGCTGGTGGTAGTTTCGAACTGTTGACCTTGCGGGTCACATCCCGATTCATAACCACTATGCTACCAGAGCTCCCACTGTTTAGGAGGCCCCAAGTCTGAATTCAGAGTGCCAACTCTGGGGGAAGCTTTTCTCTCGTGGTTGGCCCTGGAGAAGCCCATTTCTCCTGTCTTTAGGCTTCACATTCCTTGGAGATCTCCATGTGATCTGATGGCGAGGACCAAAGGACATGTTTGGCTCCGAGCTCTGGCTCTTTTTACCTGGTGGTAATGTTGTTGTTACGTACCGTGGGGTCAGTTCTGACTCATAGTGACCCTGCCAGGGTTTTCGAGGCTGTACATCTTAACGGGAGCAGAAAGCCTCATCTTTCTCCTGCGGAACAGCTGGTAGTTTCGAACTGATGACCTTGAGGTTGGCAGTCTGCCTTGTAACCACTAGCTACCAGAGCTCCTTTCTGGTGGTAATGTTGTTGTTGTTGTTAAGTGCCGTTGAGTCGATTCTGACCCATAGCAACCCTTGTATAGGATTTCCAAGGAGCAGCTGGTGAGCTTGAACTGCCAACCTTGCAGTTCAAACAGCTTTGCAGTCTGGCGCATTAACCCACAGGTTCCTCTTAATTCTGCTTACTTGTTTAGTTTCTTTTATATCTTAAAAGAGATTGATTCAAGATACAACCAATCCTGTCCATTGTATCCTGCCTCATTAACATAACTGCCATGATCCTTTTTCATTAACATCATAGAGGTTAGGATTTACAACACAGAATAATTATACCAGATCACAAAATTGAGGATAATTGCACAACACTTGGCATCATTGACTCATATTCAGTCCATAATAACCTATATCATGGGGTTTTATTAAAACAATGAGACAGTGCAGTTTTAGTGTCCAGTGTCTGATACATGTTGATGTTGTTAAGTGCCATCAAGTCTACTCTAACTCATAGTGACCCTGTTATAGGATTCCCAAGGAGAAACTGGAAATTTTGAACAGTCAGCCTTATGGTTCAAACTGGCCTTTCAGTGCAGTGCTTATCCCACAGTGCCACCTGTACTCCACAAGCTTAGTTATTCTGTTGCTGTTGTTAAATGCCATTGAGTCAGTTCTGACTCATAGCATCCTTGTATTGGGTTTCTAAGGACCAGCTGGTGAGTTTGAAGGGCTGACCATGTGGTTCCAAGTCCAGGAATCCTTAATTATGATGATGATGATGTGTTACCTGTGGTATTCTGGCTATTTGGTCCTTCTTTTGACCAGGATAATAGTCAGAGGCACAATTCTTCAAGGACCCCTAGATGCCCTTTTGTGAAATGACCTTGGAGGATTTCCAGTGGTTGTTGGCATCTTCTGTTGAACGTAACTAGGAAACATATGTAGTTGTCTCTCCAGAATATAGCCTGATCCTTCCCATGAAATTCCTCCTGTCCTGGAGCATCTGGAAGGTTGCTATTGGGTCACCATGCCACATCTCTACCTGGTCATGGTGTCACATCCTGTTCTGATATCCATCCAGGTTCTTCTTCAATGGGGCAGGGATCTTCTTCCTCTAAGGGGACAGGTTGTATTTCTTAATTGATAATGCCAGTGGAAGTCTGAACAGTAGTCTCCTATGGCCAACAGGAGGAGATGATTGTCAATCTGGAACATCAGGAGTCAGGACTAAGAACAGGGATGTGAGAGGAAACAGACACACATGGTAGGCTAGCTAGTTGGCCAGCAGAGTTGGTTTGTCAATGCGTGCCCTGTCTACTTTGCTACTGAGTTTGCCTCTAACTTTTGTTAATGAACTGTTCTCGTTGGTTGCCTCTTGCCCCACCAGATTCTAGCTGAGGAAGAGTTTTGAAGTCATTATCAATTAACCAATGAGACACTACTTGATAAAATAAAAAAATCATCCCTTGTAAAGTTATCCATAGGATTAGGAGTAGTATATAAAACCAAAAACCAGACCCATTGCAATTGAGTCAGCTCTCCTCACAGTAACCCCAGATATGACAGGGTAGAATTAAACGCCATAGGGTTGTGTTGACTGTAATCTTTATGGAAGCAGATTGTCAGACTTTTCTTTCCATTTGAACTGACAACTCTTAAATTATTAGTTGAGATTTTAAAAATCCATGGGCACTACCCAGGGTTCTTTATAAGCTAAATAACCATTTCTTAACTGCACTGAACCCCTAAGGTCACTTTGAACTGCAAGGTCAGCGGTTCAAACTCACTTATATAGGGTCACTATGAGTCAGAACTGACTCAACGGCACTTAAAAACAATAGTTGCTTAATGGAGTCCTGGTGTGGTACTGTAAGGTTGTTTGAACTGCAAGGCTGGCAGTTCAAACTCACCAGCCATTCCTTGGAAACCCTATACAGGGTCACTATCAATCAGAACTGACTCAATGGCACTTAACAACAACCTGTGTACATGTACTGATAGGATGTTTTCAAAGCTCTTCCATAATGGCTGCGTGCCACCAAGTCAGTTCCAACGCAAAGCAGCCATATGAGTTTCCAAGGCTGTAAATCTTTAAGGGAACAGAAAGCCTCATCTTTCTCCCATGGAGCAATTGGCAGATTCAGACTGCTGACTTTGTGGTGAGAAGCCTAGCTCATAATCCATTATGCTTCCAGGATAGTGTGAGCAAGCATTATGCCTGTGTGTAAAAATTGGGCACATTACTATATCCGTATACAAATCACTGTATTGAGATATTTGTATAGAGATAGCTGGATGATATGAAGAAAAACGTGGCATCAGGATTAGAGGAAGACTCATTAACAACCTGTGATATACAGATGATACATCCTTACTTGCTGAAAGCAAAGAGTACTTAAAATAGTTACTGATGAAGATCAAAGACCACAGCCTTCATCATGGGTTGCATCTCAATGTAAAGAAGAAGAAGAAGAAAAATCCTCACCACCTGACCAGTAAACAACATCCATATAAATGGAAAGATTGAAGTTGTCAAAGACTTCATTTTTCTCAGATCAACCATCAACAATCATGGGAAGCAAAAATAAAGAAATAAGATGATGTATTGCATTAGGAAGATCTGCTGCACAAGATCTACTTAAAGTGTTGAAGAGCAAAGGTGTCAGTTTGAGGATTAAGGTGCACCTAATCCAAGCCATGGTATTTTCAATAACCTCATATGTATGTGAAAGTTGGACCGTGAAAAGGAAGACCATAGAAGAATTGATGCATTTGAGTAATGGTGTTGGAGGAGAATATTGAAAGTACCATGGGCTGCCAAAAGAACAAACAATCTGTGTTGGAAGAAGTACAACCAGAGTGCTCCTGGGAAGCCAGGATGGCCAGACTTTGTCTCTCATAGTTCAGCCATATCATCAGGAAGGACCAGTCATTGGAGAAGGATATCATGTTTGGTAAAGTGGGAGGGTTGGAGGAAAAGACATGGATTGGGCACAGGGGCACAATTCATGCGTAGCAACAATTGTGAGGTTGACCTAGGACCGGGCAGCATTTTGTTCTGGTGTACATAGATAGGGTCATTATGAGTCGGTAGTGATTCAATGGCACCTAAGAATAACAACAACAATACAGATTACTGGAGTCCTGGCATGGCACTGTGGGTTAATGCACTGGACTGCAGAGTCAGTTTGAATTGCAAGTTTGGTGACCCAAGCTCACCAGTTGCTCCTAGGAAACCTTGTACAGAGTTGCTCTGGGTAGGAACCAACTTAACAACAACAACATACAACCACATCAGTACTCCACAAATTGCTATACTAAACTATAGAACTCAAGTACTGTTGAGTCAAGTCTGACTCATAATGACCCTTTAGGACAGGGTATTTCCAAGCCTGCAAATCTTTACAGAAGCAGATTGCTATGTATTTCTCCCATGAAGTGACTGGTGTGTTTAAGTCACTGATCGTTCCGTAAGCAGGTCAGTGCTTTAACAAACGGCCCCATCAGCGTTCTTTATGCTGTACAGTTAGTAATTCCTATTAACTGAAACCAGTCACATTTTAGAAGTGGATTTAACCGATAGGGTTTTCAATTCTGAATATTCATAATGGTTTTGTCCTACACAAGAAAATGTTATGCGTTGCCTTTTTTCTCTAGAAATAGAGAGCCTTGGGTTTAGTACTTCTCGGTTTCTGGTTCTGTTCTTAGCATTTTCTGTGACCTTGTTCAATATACATTCATTTAGGATAGCTTTTCTGGAACCAGAAAAGTTACCACAGCAGCACAAATGAAGCTAACAACCTTGAAGTACATTCGTGAGAAAGCCATTTTCTTGTAACTGCAAACAAGATCCGGCCAGAGCAGGTCTTTAGGATGGATTGTATGTGATGTGGATTCTAGGACAGAACCAAAAACTACCATACTCATGTAAAGAAAGGGGGAGTGATTTATAGCTTTCAAAGAACAGGGATATTCATAATTTGTTTTGCCTAGTTTACAAATGTATTTTGCTTTGAAGGTTTCTTCATAAGTAGCTTGTTTGGAATTTATTTTTCCTCTTGTTGTTGTTGTTAGGTGCCATCAAGTCAGTACCAGCTCATAGCACCCTATGTACAACAGAACGAAACACTGCCCGGTCCTTGGCCACCCTCACAATTATTGCCATGCTTGAGCCCATTGATGCTGCCACTTTGCCAATCCATCTTGCTGGGGTCTTCCTCTTTTTGTCTGACACTTCACCTTACCAAACATGATCCCCTTCTCCAATTGAAAAATATTATATGTGTAATTTAGGTTCCCAGATGTCTTAGAAAAAAAAAATTAATTCATTGTTGAGCATTAAAAAAATAATACTGTGCTTTTACTTTGGGGGTGTGCCGTGGAGTTGGTTCTGACTTATAGCGCCTCTGTATAGGATTTCTGAGGCTGTAAATCTTTATGAGAGCAGAAAACTTCATCTTTCTCCTGCCGAGCAGCTGATAGATTTGAACTACTGACCTTGCAATTAGTAGTCCAATTCATAACCCACTATAGACCAGGGTTCCTTATGTATTTTTACTTTACTATTGGATAACTAGGTATTGATTTCTAATGAATGAAGTCCTAATTGTTTCTGTCATGTTACACAGTGAAGATCTAGGTTGATGTTTTTGTCAGTAATCCTTGACTCCTTTGCTGGTTGATTTTAGAGAACCTATTGTGGCGCTGTGGGTTAATGCGCCAGGCTACAAAGCCACTGGAACTGCAAGGTCAGCGGTTCAATCTCACCAGCTGCTCCTCGGAAACCCTATAGAGGGTCGCTATGGGTTGGAATTGACTCAACGACATTTAACAACAACAAACCCACTATGGGTCGGAACCGACTCGATGACACTTCACAACAACAACAACAAACCCACTACTATGAGTCTATTCTGACTCAGCAACCCTGTGTAAAGTTTCTGAGACTCTAAATCTATATGGGATCTGACAGCCTCAGATTTCTCCTTTGGAGTGGCTGTTGGGTTTGAACTGCTGACCTTGCAGTTAGCAGTCCAGTGCTTACTGTATAGCACTATACCAGGCCTTCTCATTCTATAGAACAGGAGATGGTATAAGTGATTTTTGGTCCCCTTTATAGGCCAGCTTTGAAAAAAGTTTATAAAGCGATGGTAAATTGATAGAGTGTAAATAAATAAAGTGCATAACCAACATTATACATGTAGACATATTTGAAAATTAAGGCCAATGTGTAAATACCCATCGGTGTCACTGATGGTTGCTCAGGGGATGAAGATGCTTTCCTAGACTCTTTTCCAGAGGCCTCTGCATAACTTCCAAGCACAGGCCAAGGGTGCTTAGCTTGTTGGAAACTCATTGAGAGCTTTGAACTCAATTGTCTCAACTTCTCCCTTGTCCCTCAGATTGGACGCTGGCATCTAACACCCTTATGTAGAAGGGACAAAGTCATTGTGATTTCCTTCCTGCTTGTTGCTCTTTTCCTCTCCGCTGGCCTTCTTCTTTGGTTAAATCTCTGGTCCTTTGAACGCCTCTAGGCAAAGTGTGACTAGCCCTCCCTCTAGTGGTGATCTCTAAGTCTTCTCTTCCATTTCCTTGGTTAATGCCAGAAGCTTGTTTTTCATCTGCTGAGAACAGAAACTAAGGGCAGTGCAGATCTACTGTTGAGTATTGGGTTGTTCTGGAGGCAGATAGATTGGCTCTTTCTGAAGCTCTTGAGAAGTGCACAGTTTTGATTTAAGGTGTCCAAGACTTGCCTTGCAGGTGATTGATACCCCATGGTGCCCATCAACCTGTGGTTGGTCACTTGCCACTTTAAGAACTTCCTCTGAGATATCCTGTGATAGTAGCAATGGAGAAAGTTCTCATACAAAAGCAGCGCCCCTCTTTCCTTTTTTCCTGATGGACAAATATTTACTTACTCTTCAAAACCCAGCTCAAATAAAGCTTTGTCTGTGAAACTTTCCAGTTACTTCCAGATATTTATTTAGCAAACACTTATTATACCAGGCACTGTTCTTAGTACTTACAAATATTAACTCCTTTACTCTTTGGGACAATCCATGAAGTAGGTGCTATCATTATCTGCAATTACTTCAATTGATACAGAAGCCTATGGAGGTGAAGGAACTCACCCACGGACACAAAGAGGCCGTCTGGCGCCATAGTTCATGGGTTTAACCATGAAACTGCATTGTGTCTTGTGAATTCTCTGTGCCCAATTATTAACTACCTCTCTTTGCTTCTAGTATCTCTACTATCTCACTACCTAGATCATGTGAAGAGTTCATTGTTTGAATGTTTTTTCTCCTCTAATAAAGCAGGCAAATTTAAAGCAGAAACCATATATTCTTACCCTTGTGTGTTGGGTAAAAAATAGGTATAGATTGAATGACTGGGAATGAATGAATGGATATCTAATGAACAGTCAAGGGAAAAAAAACAGTGGAATGGGATTGGGCTTTCTTTAATGTCAGGCTGTTCATTTTCTAAGCCAAGGAGTCCCTGAGCAGCCTTATAATTCAGACCAGCATAATTTCTGATTTTACCATCATATTGTTTTAACATTTTCATGAATCTTTTGGTGTGTTCTAATCAAATAATGCTATTTCCAGTTACATGGATGATGTAGTCCCTGCATTGGAAGGGATTATGATGTTTAACACAGTTACTCCATTGTCCCCAAGGACATATCTGCATCTGATATTGATTTAAATATTGGGTTGTGAATGTCAGGAAGATGACTTAATTTATAGCTAATGAGGATTGTATTGGTTTGAGAAAATGACCATGTAGAAAATATATGAGTACTTGTTAATCCAATGTGAATGAGTAGGGTGGCTTTATTGATCATCATTTACAGGCTTTTGTTCTGTACTGTTATAAAGTGGAGAAATATTGGGTGGTATGATTTCACTGTATTTTTAGTGTCAAGTGGTGAGAGTATTTTTGGAAAATTCATTATGTTTTGCAGATGGTTCAAGTTGTGCTGAACTTTTATTCAAATATAGATTTATACAGGTGTGTCTTGATTTGAAAAATTGGCTTCACAAAAATCTGAATTACAGAGTAGGTACATTAGAAATAAATTCCATAGCAGAATAATCTTCAAATTGTTCATCAAATAGCGATGGAGTGGGACAATAAGTCTAGGGGATGAGTTGCCATCTACCCTTCTCATTCTCTGGAGTTCTGATTGACAAAACAAAGCCAACCAGGAAAGAATGCTAGTCAGATAGCAATTTTGCTAGTTTGTCGTGCCCTGTGACAAAATTAGAAAAAAATTAGAACGTATGGTTTAGGCTCCTTTGAAAATGGCATTCTTGTTTCCACTCTTCATCAAGACTTTGTTCCTACAGCTCATTCTACTTACAGAAGTAAGGAGGGACCAAAGCTGCAGGGCAGACCCCAATACCACTTACTTCAATATGAATGAACTTGGTAGGTAGCTGTAGAAGGAAGGTGTAATAGCAAAAGAATGAATTCCCAGAGATGTCCATGTACTAATTCCAAAACTTGCAAGCCTTACAGTTTGGCTCTGAGCCCCAGCTACTTTGCTCAACTGTACTCTTGAGATCTTCCAAGGTAGGCCCCAACCCTACCTGAAATGGTTGTTTATGGCCAAGAGACCTAAGCCACTCAGCTCTCCTTGCTCCAGCTACAGTTGAAGGAAGGAGAAGCACAGTCTATCTGTTTGTCCTGAGTCATTTTGGCCACTGGTGCTAGCTTACATGTAACAGTCTAGGATAAGGATAAGAGCCATTCTAAATTACTGTTCAGCAGCTGTAAGGGCACCTCTGTGACATTCAGCAACTCTCCTGTGCTTCTGGCCTCCTGTATCTCTCTTTGCCACACCAGTTCTTTCCAACCATCTCAGCTCAGCATTCCCTGGCCATCCCTATCTCACCCGACAAGTGGCCTCACCTCCTCATCACCGGAACAGCATAAGCCACCTCAACTCAACTTCTTGTCATTAAATGGGAACAAACTTACAAAAAATACATTACTTTACATACATAGCAAAGGGGATTTTGCAGATGTGAGTAAATTAAGGATTTTGAGATAGGGAGATTATCAAGGTGGGCTCACTGTAATCACAAACCAAGGTATTTCTGTTATAGCAGAAATCAGGACTAAGACCCAGGGTAAAGAGAAATGATGATGGAAGTTTGCTTCTTGATACTGTGAAGCAGGAACTTGGAAAGACAAACACAAACATTTTTTCCTTATAATTTCTGGTCCTTTGATTCCTTGATATATACCTCTCTTAATTGTATGGGTTCCTGTATGCTAACAAAGAGCACTCTGAAAATGAAACCAAGAAAACAGTGCCATTTTAAATGGCCCTGCCTAAAGGTAAAATACCTAAGAATAAAAATCTAACCAGGGATGTAAAAGAATGATATGAGGGTGAGTCAAAAATTATCCACAATAAGGTTACATTAAAGTATCTGTTGGCTGCACTGTCTTGTCAGCACTTTCTGCTTAAGGACACTGCTGTGCAGGTATGAACGTGGACATCTGCAAACAAAATTTGGACTGATACTTGAAGGAACATAAAAGTTTCCTAAAAAGACATTACTGACATGAGACATGGATTCATCACTAAGAGCCTGAGAGTAAATGGCAGAATATAGAATGGAAACATCCTAAATAGCTGACCAAGAAAAAGTTCAGAAGTCACCCCAGCTGGAAAATTGACGCTTATACCTTTCTGGGATTCTGAAGGACCAGTATTGGAACACTATCAGGAAAAAGGTTCAACAATCAACTTTGCACCTTACAGTGAGATGCTCACTGAAGAGCTGAAGCCTAAACTTGGGGTTAAATGCAGAGGACTGCTATCCAAGGGCATTGTGATCTTGCATGACAATGCACGTCCACACACCTCTGCCCACTCTGTAGATACTCTATGAGAACTTCATTCTGAAGTGTTAAAATATTCTCCCTATACAGATCTTGCTCCATTGGACTTTCACCTGATTGGCCCCTTGAAAGCAGCCCTTCAAAGACAAAGATCACCCCTGATGCAGAAGTGAAGGCTCCAGTGCATTCGTGACTTGCAGCTCAGTCTAAAACATTTTTTAATAATATGAAAGCCTATTGACAGGTGGACAAAGTATATTGAAAAACAAAGAGATTATGCCAGAAAATGGTGTATTTGTCTTTTCTATAAATTGATTAAAATAAATTCTGCAGTCAGAGTACAGATATATTTTTTTAAGTTTTGCATTGTGAATTATGTGGGTTTATATGGGAGAACATCAGTTTTACATTCATCCTATCGTATTTCGTTTCATTGCAATAATTACAATCCCCTCCATGCATCATCAGGTAATCAAAAGGTACGCCCCACAGGCCCACCTCCTGGCCATCAGCATACAGCCTCTCTCCCTCTCAGAGTCCAGTGTCCCCAGCCTCTCCATCTGTCCACACCATTGTCTCTGTTTCCATCCCTGGCATCACTTCCTCTGTGGGTAGTGTCCCACTCTCCACTCTTCTCACTTGACGGTCCCAGAGACCTCCACTCCTGGACAGTAAAATCAATCACATCCCTCCTTTTGTCAAAAAAACATCAACCTCTACATTTCTGACCCTCACAGTCAGTCCTGATGGCACTTATTCACTATGGTACCACAGGAGTCTTATCCCCATTTCCTTTCATCAGCCAGTCCCAGCAGATTGGAAATCATTCAGTGGAGAGTCTACTTACTTCTGCCCCATTTGGAACTAGGCTCCCACTTGAACGCTTGTAAGCCAGTCACTTCTTG
>NW_006408954.1:303439-329786 GCF_000296735.1 Chrysochloris asiatica
TCTTTGATTTTGCAGAGCTTGATAATGATATGTTGGTGATTTTCTTTTGGGGTCTATCCTTCCTGGGGTACGTTCGATGTCTTGAATGTTTATCTTCTCATCTTTCAAGATGTTAAGGAAATTTTCTTCCAGAAGCTCTTCAACTATCTCCTCTGTGGACTTCTCTGATTCTTCCTCTTCTGAATGCAAGTAATTCTTAAGTTGTTCCTCTTCATGTTATCTAGCATGAATCTTAGACTCTGTTCAGATTTTTTTTATCCTTCTTTCTGCTTGCTCTTCTATCTTTGCAGTATTGAGAGATTTGTCTTCCAGTTTGCTGGTTCTGGCTCCTATCTCTTCAGTTCTGCATCTTTTCCCTTTCAGTGTATATTGTCCATTTCTGATATTTTATTATTAATCATCTGGACCTCTTTTTGCAGGTTTTGAATAGTTTCCAATGCTGTATTGATATTGTTTGATTGCTCTTGTAGTACTTTCCTGATTTTTTCCTTGTTTTCCTCCACCCCTTTTCGGAGCATTTGAATTTGTTTCCATATCATACTTATGAATTCCTTCTCAGGCAAATCCAAAACCTTCTCTTCCTCTTCTGGAAAACCTGAGTCTGCCTCCAGCTTATTTGTCTTAGTTACTCTTTTCTGGGGTTTTTTTTGACATGCTTTGAGATCTTTTTTTGTGTGTTTTCTTAGTCATTTCCAGTAGTTATGTGGGTTTTTAATGCTTAAATGGATGTTTGTTGCTGTGTTATTAAGCTTACTGGGTGTCTCCAGGTGGATATGATCAGGAGATAGACTTCCCTTTTCACATGTAATGCTTCGCAGCTGTAATTGGCTCCTGTCTCAATGGTGGAATATTATGGGGTATGCGTGTTGCTTGGCTATTTGGCCACGATTGCTGTCTGTTCTTGGGTAACATAGGGAGAAAAAGCTCCCACCTCCAGGAAATTTGTGTGATCAAAAGCAGAAGCAATATAAAAGCAGAGACAAAAACCATCTCTTTGAAACAAAAATAAAGCTGTGGCCGACTGGCCAGCTGCCTTGCTACGCAGGCAGTGATATGCACCATAGAAGCCTCCAGCAGTGGGTGGGGTTGTCTGCTCACTCAGGCCCCTCCTCTAATCACCACCGTTGAGGTGCGTAGATAGATATTGAGAAATTAATGGGAGAAAGATTGTGTACTGTTTTTGTCTCTGAAGGTCAGTTAGGTATCTGCATGTGTACAGCATAATTCTCCAAATAATTGCATCCTATTATGTTGGGATTTTACAGGTTGTTCATATGGTTTGTCTGTCAGACCAAACCTGCTTTTTCTTGCTGGATAGGCTGGAATAAAGGGTCCTGCACAAGTTAACTTTAGGGCTGGGACCCACAGGCAGAAGTCACAAGCAGAAGCCAAAAAATTTGCCCTTGGGACCCATGGGGCTCTTTCTGTGCCATGGGAAAACTGTGGGCTCAATACTGGACTATTTTGGGGTGTGTGTGCACCCACCACTTTGAAGGAGTCTGGGCTGGGCAAAGAAGGTACAACAGAGAAGAGGAGGAAAAAATGTGTAGAACCCCCCCACACCACCTTTTGAAAATGTCACTGGGCCATTTTTAGTACAGGTTCACTGTGCTGGTCTGGCTGTATCCCCACTTTCTGAACTTCATCTGGGCTGGATGGCCACAGAGGGAGTCCCATGTCTCGACGGATTCCTAAATTACAGTATTTTCCTTTGTACCATGATTTTTCCACTGGTGGTTGCGGGAAACTGATGCCCTGCACCTTATGCTAGATCCAGAGCTCTGGTGCTATTCCTTTAAAGCAAGTTCTCTGGGTTTTCAGCCCCTCCCCCACAGAACCTGCCCTACCTGACTCTGCTCTGCCACCACCCAAACCAGAAGTGGCAGATAATTTTTGACTCATTCCATACAATGAAAACTTTAAAAGAGACCTTCATAAATGGAAGAACATTCCATTCTTATGGATTGGAAAATTTAACAGTCTTAAAATGTCAATATGATTCAAAGAGTTCTATAGATGTAATGAAATCCTAATCCAAATTCCATCATTGTTCTTTACTGAAATGGAAAAATGAACCACCAACTTTATATGGAAAGGAAAGGGGCCCTGAATAGTCAAAGCAATATTGAAGAACAACAACAGAGTAGGAGACCTCACACTTCCTAGTTTCAGAACTCACTATTCAGCCTGGTAATGGTTCAATGGCAGACACATAAATCAAAGGAACAGAACTGAGAACCCAGAAGTAAAAGTATCCATTTATGAACAGCTGATTTTCAACAAGTGGTCAAAGTCCATCCAATGAGAGGAAAATCAGACTCTTTAACAAAAGGTCCTGGTGAAACTGTGTATCCATTTTCAGAGAAATGAAACCATACTGATAAACTAACTCAAAATGTAAGTGTTAATGCTAAAACTATAAAGTTCCTAGAATATAATCAAGGTACAAAATTATGGGAACAAAACAAGACTCTCAAATACAATTAGAAATGCATGAACAATAGAAGACTAATTAGATAATTGGGACATCCTAAAATTAAATACTTACGCTCATCAAAAAACGTTATCAAAAGAGTAAGAGAAATTGAATGGACTTAGGAGGATAGTTGAGACTGACATATCTGGTAAGGGGATAATTAAATTATATAGAAAAGTTCAACAAATCAAGAGCAAAATGACAAAAAAAATCCAATGGAAAAATGGGCTAAGGACATGAACAAACACTTTGCCAAAGAGAATACTCAGGCAGCCAACAAACACATGAAAATGAAGGTCATTAGCCTTTATCAAGTTAAAACTATAGTGACATATCATCTCACATCTACAAGAATGGCACTGATCAAAACAAACAAAGAAACAAACACAACAGCAAATGCTGGCAAGGTTGTGGGGAGATTGGGACCCTTATCATAGAAATGTAAAGTAGGACGACCACTATGGAAAATGGTATGGTACTTCTTTAAAAACTAGAAATACAAATACTTAATGGTCCAACAATTCCACTCCTAGGGTATAGAGCATAGAAATTCAGTAGCAGTCGTACAACTAGACATGTGCACACCAATGTTAATTGTGGCATTTTTCACAACAGCAAAAAGATGGAAACAACAAGAGTGCCCATCAATGAATGAATGGATAAACAAAATGTGTTACGTACATACAACCAAAGAATATTTGGTTGGTTAATAATGTGTGGCTACATAATACTTAGATTAAATACAGTATATGTGTATGTTGTTGTTAAGTGCCATCGAGTTGGTTCCAACTCATAGTGACCTTGTATAGGGTTTCCAAGGAGTGGCTGGTGAGTTTGAACAGCCAACCAGTGTTTATTCTACAGCATCATACCAGGACTCAGTATGTGTATAGGAAGGTCTATGTGTGTGCATACTTGTGCACATGTAGGTGTTTATCTGTAAGCATAACTATATGCATATTTATCTGTGCTGCACAAATATTTACATATGCAGCCACACCCCAGGAGAAAGACGTGGCAGTCTGCTTCTGTGAAGATTTACAGCCTTGGAAACCGTGTGGGCTATTCTGGTCTGTTCTGTAGGGTTACTATTAGTTGGAATCGACTTGACTACAGTGGGTAATAAAACACAAAGTTGACACAGTTATGGATACATCCCAGACACAACTAAACACCTCTTAGGATTGGTTTAGTAAGGTTGAAGGCTAGTAACCCATTGTCTCATGGGACACTTGATCAGTTGTTCATAAAGTTTATATTCTATACCATAATCTGCTGAATATTGTCTAGGGTCTTAAAAGCTTGCGAGCAGCCATTTAATATACAACTATTAATTTACCAACTGAAGCAAAAAGAAAAGAAAGAACCCAAAACTTCAAAGAAGACACTATTCTATAGGATTAATAGCCCACACAAACCATAGCCTTGTCTAGCCTGAGACCAGAAGAACTAGATGGCTGGCACCTATCACTACCAACCATTATGGCCAGAGACACAGGAACCCCTGACACTAGTGCCCAGAGATACCTTATAAACCTGGAACTGAAACCATTCCCAGAGGTCACCTTTCAATTCAATGACACATCAGCTCATCAGATAAACAACATCACTCATGAGCACTGTGCTATTTAAAAAAAAAAAAAAAATCATTTATTAATGAAATGAAATGGTCAACATTTACCCTAAATCAAAGATAAAACAGTAAAGGGGGTAAACAGGGAAGCTAGATTAATGGAAATGGAACAACCAGAATGGAAATAGAATGTTGACACAGCATAAAATATGTAACCAATGACACTGAACAATATGCAAGGAAATTGTTAAATGGGAATCTTTTACCACAAGTTGTAGTGTAAACTTTCCTCAAAAACACAATAAAATGCAACTTAAAAAAATGAAAAGCGATTTTCAAAAGGGGAGAAAAAAGCAGAGATGGGTGAGAAATTGACTATTAATGATTATATAAAATGATTGTATTGTAATATACTTGCAGCGTACCAAGTATCTATTTTGAGCCTACATTATTTAAAGGATACTCTTCTTTGAAGATCTGAGCAAATAATTTAAGCCAAATAAAACAAATGTCCGGAACAGTTGAATTTTATTTTCATAGGAACTTTGAATCTCTCTGTTTACAGTGGAAAGTCAAAATCATCATCCCATTATTTTCACTTTTTACACTTTGAATGAGGTTGCACATGTAACTGTTAGCCAATGATCAATGGTTAGAAATACCATGTAAGTAAATAATGCAGGAATGAGCCGGGCATGATCATTTATTTTCACTGCTCTCAGTCAAATTTTTCCAGAAGGTTTTCATATTACCTATTAACTCAAACTGTAATTGCCTCTTAAGAGGAGAGACTTGCTTCTTGAATGCCAAATGCAGCAAAGGGAGCAGAGAAGTTACGAGTGGAATCCAGCACAGCATAGAGGCCCACTAAGGGATGTCAGAGGTTGTGCGTAGAGAAGAGCCAAAGTTAACACTGGGAAGTTAGTAAACCAGTTGCTGTGAAGTTGGTTCCATCTCACGGAAATTGTGTGTGTGCCACAATAGAGCTGTGCTCCACAGGGATTTCAGTGACTGATTTTTTAGTAGCTCAGCAGGCCTTTCTTGTGAGATACTAGTGGGTAGACTTGAACTGGCAAGTTTCGGTTAGGACCTGAGTGTGTTAACTGTTTGCATTACTCAGAGTTTCTGGGAGGTCATTAGGAATCCTTTATACGTTCACTGGGAAGTGTAGTCAAGTCAGAGCCAAGAGTTCATGCCATCAACTAAGGACTTGGAAGAAGGCAAGAGAAGGGGGTGTCATAGATTAATTGAGCACAAGATAGAGGTTCAGAGAGCAAGTTTCTAGATAATAACTGAATAGAACTATTTGAAGATATCAAAGTTTGAACCACATTTACCTGCTCAGGTCTCTGGGGTGACTCTTGCAGGCCCATTCAGCACAGGTTCTACTTTAATAAAACTATTTTCATTTGGCTCGTTGCCCTGATGATCATTGTGAGTTATTTCTCCATTTCTAAGACTGTAGGGCCAATATCAACAGCTGTTGGTTTTAGTACATAGCTATTAATTATTTCATTTCATCATTAAAGGTTTTGCTTTTTTCTTTTAACATGTCAGACTTACTCCTACTCAGGCAAATGATTACAGACCAGAAAGGTAGGGTCAAATATTGATCTTCTCTAAACATGCGTCAGCCGGGAAACATGAGAATTGTTCTATTAATATTTATCAGCCTCATAGAAATGACGATGTCAATGGTGGTGACCATCTGCAGATCATGTTTCCAGTTAGTATGGAAATGCTGCTCGTTCACAGTCTGATTTTAAAGGTTCTGCTTCATTTCTCTCTGTCTATGAGCCTGTGTTGATTTGCAAGGAAAAATTATTATTAACTATTCTTACACAAGACAGTCCACTAAGTCTCTTTGGTATTGTTCATAAAGATGGACTGTAATGTCCACTAGAATATATGCCATGGTTCTACAGTTGAAAGCATTCTATAAAATAGTCAATTTACATTACTCGATTTCCCCAGAAAAATTAATGCTTCATGATCTCCTATTTTTGGTACCTCCAGGCAATTTCATTTATATTTTTGGCTTCAAACTTACTCTCAAATCTGCCTATTCAGCTTAGAACTTTCTACTGAATCCAGACTTGCCTATACACTGCTTTTTAAATATCCTATCTGACTCTTTCATGGCACACAAAATGTTAAATCATCACTCCCTTTTCCACTCCTCTAGATCTGCTCGTCTTCTATGTTTGTTGTTGTTGTTAAGTGCCATCGAGTCGGTTCCGACCCATAGCGACCCTGTACAGGGTTTCCGAGGCTGTAAATCTTTACGGGAGCAGAACGCCTCATCTTTCTCCCGCGGAACAGCTGGTAGTTTCGAACTGTTGGCCTTAAGATTCGCAGCCCGATTCGTAACCACTATGCTACCAGAGCTTCTTGTTAGTCCCATTTTAAATCTTTTGCAAAGACCTGTCAGTTCTGCTCTCTAGGTACCTGTTTCCGGTTCTCTTTCTCTCCTCACAGTTACTCCATTGGTTCAGAATACTTCACTTGGAAATATTGCCATGACTTTGTTACTAAGGTATGTCTTAGGTTCTCCGTAAAGCAGACTGAGAGGAAGATTTGTGTGCAATTAATGTATTAGGGCATTGCTCCCAGGGGACATTCCTAAGGAAATAGGACAGGGGAGGAGAGAAAGCCAAGGTGAGAGCTCAGGTAAAGTTCTGCAGAGGGCGCTTTAGCCCGATTCTGCAGGCATGCCTTTATGACTTTCACAGGTTCTTCTAACATGAAATAATGATAAATTAAAATAAGTAAATATTTTACAACTGTGTTGGTATAAAGACAAACATAATCTAGACTGGTTTCAGTATTATATACTTGTAATTTTTAGATTGCTGTTTTCCTTCTGATTTTTCAAAGAAATTAATGTTAAACTATTTTTGTGGGCCCTTAAAATATTGTGAAAATGTGTTGGTGTAAATGATTAAACCATTTGAACTTACAAAGAAACTTCAAGGGAAAAAGTCCTGCTTATCTGCTCTTGATACAGCCAGCAAAACCCTACGGGGCAGTTCTACTCTGTCACATGGGGTTGTTACTGCGTCAGAGTTACTCAATGGTGGCTGCAGGCAGTGCACCTACTGAGTGTAATGGACCACTAGAGGACTCTGGGATGTAAGATGTAGATGTCAGTCCTCCTGTAACGGTGTTCCAGAGGCAACAGACCAGGCTTTCAAGCCCTGACAACTGTCAGTCATGATAGAGGAATCCAATGGGGCCTGGGGTCAACATTGATAGTGTCCATTGTCTAGATGATTGTGTCACTTCCATGCTCCAATTTCATTGCCTACTGCCTCCAGGACAACATTTCATTGCTGAAGCATGCCATAGAAGGCCTTCTAGCATGGCCTGTCCATCTTCATTTCCTGCCACTTCCTTACCTGTGTGGACTGCTTGTGTGGTTGTTAGTTGCCATCAAGTTTGTTCCGATTCATAAGGAAACAGAAACTATGTGCAGCAGAACCAAACACTTCCTGGTCCTGCACCATCCTCACAATTTTTGAAGTTTAAGTCCATTGTTACAACCACTGTGTCAATCCATCTCACTGGAGTAAGGGGGTCTTCCTCTTTTTTGCTGACTCCCTACTTTGCCAAGCGTATGTCGCTTTCTGGGGACTGGTTCCTCCAGATAACATGTTCAAAGTGTGTGTAGTGTCCTAAGTAGTCTGTGCTTCTTCAAAAGTCTCACCTTTTTAACTGCTGGTCCCTTGACCTGAAATATTATTCTCTTTCTGCTTCCTCTCTGCTTGATTTCTAGACTATAGATGACTGTGAGTCATTCTGCAGATCATCCTTTGCAACTACCCTCAAGAAGGCTTGATGTTCTACTATGCTCCCATGATGCTATGCCACAGTTACTTGATTGCATTGTAACTGTTATTTGCATGTTTTTCCCTCTTGATGGTTAAAAAAACACATGAGGTTGTTACCTTTCTATCCCTTTGGTGGTTAGCCCAGTATTTGTTGAGTCAGTGAAATGATTAAAAGAGTAAATGCATTTGATATAAGTACTGTGACCAGAGTTTGTGCATATTACGTCACGGATCATTTTATTTATGATGAGCCTGGGATTCTTTGGTTTAGCTTACTCCCTCTTCACTACTCAATATTATGTGGCTTAGTGGTAAAACTCTTATCAATTTTAGAGCCTCTTTTATGTAGCTGTAAGATTTTAGGTCTATTTTATGATCCACAGTGCAAAGATTCCATTACATTACAGTGGAACTTTAAATGAGCATTAAGCAGATGACTAGCATGCAAATTTGGGAATTTCAATGTTAAAACAGACAGATTCCTTTTCTTTCATACATAAATTTCATAATTTTAATAATCAAGTAGAATTTATTCTACAGGAAGTAATTGCATTACCCAAATTGAAAAATTAAACTTTCCCATGAAAGAAAAGCAAAGTTTACATACTGTCAATTCTATAACATTTTATTTAAAAGATAATATAATTATGCAGTTCACCAAAATGACTTTTAAGAGCTTTATTTTTTGATGGTTTTATTTTAAAGGGAAACATTTTGTTCTACTTTTCAAGGTAGTGGCTTAATAATATTTTAAGAAAGCAGAAACTGTGGCATACATGGGATGTTTTGATCTTGAAAGACATTATTGTTCTTTTTATTCCTTAAATAAGCTTTTGTGGAAGCATTCTGACTAATGCTGAATACAAGAAATGTACGCACATACTTCCATTAGATGTGGCTCTGTCATTTAAATATTTGAACAAAATAGACGGAGTACACAAAAGGAAACAAAACTTTGCTCAGGCCATTTGGACAATTTCTCCCTATAAAATAAATGAATAATTGTATTTGTAAAATACATCTAAAACAAAGCTTTGATTTCCAGTAGAGGATATAGTTTTGGATCAATAAATTCCTGTCATATTCCTGCCTTATGCATCATTTGGTGGTGGCGGCTGTGTGCCACGGAGTCGGTTCTGACTCATAGCGACCCTGTACCGGGTTTCCGAGGCTGTAAATCTTTACGGGAGCAGAACGCCTCATCTTTCTCCCATGGAACAGCTGGTAGTTTCCAACTGCTGACCTTGCAGTTCACACCCCGATTCGTAACCACTGCACTACCAGAGCTCCTTGCATAATTTGGTAGTGGTTTGAAATATATAAATTCATCAATATAATTCCCTTTGTTCTAGAAATCCTTTATATTAACAAACTCAATATGTGAAAATTTATGGTTGTTGTTGTTGTTGTTGTTGAGTGCCGAGGCTATAAATCTTTATGGGAGCAGAAAGCCTCATCTTTCTCCGGCAGAGCAGCTGGTAGTTTTGAACTGCTGACCTTGTGGTTCGCAGCCTGATTCGTAACCACTATGCTAGCTCCATCTGTAGTATCAGGCCCTCCGGCACCTGCAGGGCAGCACTTGCTTTTTGGTCTCTGAATAAAGTTACATTTGTTGGATCTTCTCGATTAATGGAGTCCTGGGTAGCACAGATGGTTAAGGACTCAACTGGTAACTGCAAGGTTGGCAGTTCAAACACAACCAGAGGTACCTCCTAAGACAGGTCTGGTGATCTGTTTCTGAAAGGTCACTGCCTTGAAAACACTGTGGGGCACTGGTCTACCCTGAGAAACATGGAGTTGCTATGAGTTGAAATTGACATGATGACAACTGATCTGCCTTTTTTCTCAGTAACCTTTGATTTGGAGTTCTGGTGTGGTGCTGTAGTATGAACACTAGACCATACCGCTCCATAGAAACCCTATATAGTGTCACTATGAGTTCAAACTGACTCAGTGGCACTTAACAACAACAACGTTTGACTTTACAACCAACTTCTCCATGTCAAGATTCCCTGTCATTCCTGCCTTCAGCCTGGCCCCAGTACTGAACTGGATTGTACTATATGTGATTTGGTGATGTAAATGAGTGGGGAAGGTTGGCTGAGAAACAGAGCAGCTTCTTTTAGGTCTGCATCCCTTGTGCACGTTAAAAAAAAACACACAAAAAACTGATATACACATGGCAGCAAGGAAAGATTTAGGTGGGTTTCTTTAATAAGGAGGAACCCTGGTGACCCTGTGGTTAAGTCACTTAGTTGCTAACAAAAAGGTTGGTGGTTTGAACCCACCAGCAGCTCTGTGGAAGGAAAGGCCTATCGATCTGCTTCTGTAAAGATGACAGCTGAGTTCAGTTCTATTCTGTTACATGGACTTGCTACGAGTCAGATTCAACTTGTCAGCACACAACAAAAACAACTTTATTAAGGGCTTCTTTAAATGCAAGTAGATTATAAAATATGAGTTTGTAAAGAAGACCCCAATTTACTACATAATACTTTCATTATGAATTGTTCTTTTCACTCCTAATGGTTTCATTTTTTTTTCAGATTTTAAACAGCTTGAATAGAGAGTTTGCTATTCTTACCTGGCATCTCCCCTTGTTCCTGCCTGTGGTGTGTGTCTATGTTTCTCCCATCTTAAACATACACACATGCACTCTCTCACACATTCATTCTGACACACATCAAACATACAAGCAAGTAAACAAAATACATACACAAACTATGAACTCTCCTTCCGGACGGAACCTGCTACCCTGGTTTGTCCCTTCCTCTCACAGCCTGTCTTATTGAAAGAATGTTCTGCATTTTCTTTCTTTACTTTGTCATTTACCCTCCACTTCTCGATTTCTGTGAACTAAAAATTCTTCTTGGAATTAAAAAAACAAAACAAAAATTGGTTACCTCTGTCTGTGATAGTGCATATTAAAATGAAGTAATTCGAATTCTGTTTTTGCTCTAATTTTTTTGCTGTAAGTTAAACTCACAGAAGACTTGTTAATATGGTAATAGAGCTAGCATTTACTGAGCACTTACTAGAGTCTAGGCATTGTGCTAAAATCTTTGCGTGAATTATTTAATTTGCACATTATGACCATCCTATGTGGTAGTGCTTGCTGAAAGCAAAGAGGACATGAAACATTTACTTATGAAAATCAAAGAGCACAGCCTTCGGTATAGATTGCATCTCAACGTCAAGAAAACAAAAATCCTCACCACTGGACCAATAAACAACATTCTTATCAATGGAGAAAAGATTGAAGTTGTCAAGGACTTCATTCTTCTTGGATCAACTATCAACACTCGTGGAAGTAGCAGTCAAGAGATCAGACGACGTATTGCACTGGGCAAATCTGCTGCACAGGAACTTTTTAAAGTATTGAAGAGCAGAGATGTCAGCTTGAGGACTAAGGTGTGCCTGACCCAAGCCATGGTGTTTTCAATAGCCTCATATGGATGCGAAAGCTGGACAGTGAATAAGGAAGATTGTAGAAGAATTGATGCCTTTGAGTTGTGGTATTGGAGGAGAATACTTAAAGTGCCATGGACTGCCAGAAGAACCAATAGATCTGTTTTGGAAGAAGTGCAGCCAGAGTGCTCCTTGGAGGCCAAGATGGCTAAGCTTCGTCTCTCATTCTTTGGACATATTGTCCGGAGAGAACAGTCACTGGAGAAGGATGTCATGCTGGGTAAGGTGGAGGGTCAGAGAAAAAGAGGAAGACCCCCAACGAGATGGATTGGCCAGGTGGCATCATTGATGGACTCAAGTGTGGCAGCGGTGGTGAGGTTGGCCCAGGATCGGACATTGTTTTGTTCTGCTGTGCATGGGGTTGCTATGAGTCAGTTCTGACTCGATGGCATTTGACAACGACAACATGTGGTAGTGATTCTGGTTGTTAAGTGCCTCTGAGTTGGTTCTGATGCATAGAGACCCTGTATAGGGTGTCCGAGAAACAACTGGTGAGTTTGAACCATTGAGTTTGCAGTTAGCAGTCCAGTGCTTATTGCCACACAGGGATTATGGTAGTGATTATGCCCATTTGATAACTGAGGAAAATGATACACTAGGGCGTTTTATCCATACTCTTAAGCATAAGAATATAGGTGACCGCAGGATCTTAAGTACAAGAGTATATAGGTAACTACAAGATCACAAAATGGTCAAGCATTTGGCTGTTAACCAAAAGGTTGGTGGTTCAAACTCACCCAGAAGCTGCATGGGAGAAAGACCCAGCAATGTGCTTCCTAAAGATGACAGCAAAGAAATCCTATGGGGCAGTTCTCCTCAGAGACATGAGTTCAACGTGAATCAGAATCAATTCAGTGCAACTAGCAACAACATCACCCCAAACTTAAATAGTTAATAGACTGCTAGAAGTATACCAACTAAGAGTAAAGCCCTAAAATCAAAAAGTCTAGTGTGTGTGTGTATTGGGTGGTGGTGGTGGTTAGAGAGATTTATGTTTTTATGCTCTTACATTATTGCTAATAGAATTTAAGTTCAGGCCATAAAGATGCACAATGAGGATGGAAATAAATTTAAGTGGGAAAATTTTAGCCTTGGGTGAAGTTAATATACAAAATGAGTGCTATGAAGTCTGGTCCTTGAGATGTGGCCCAGGAAATTGGGCATTGGGCTTACTAGCAGCCAGTATGAAAATGAAAACATCTTCAGTGCCGTGATTCACAATAAAAACAAACCAGCTGCTCAGAAAAGTGCAGCTGATCTTGATATTAAGATGCAGCTCTTCATTGCGACAATTGGCATTCATCAGTTTGGCATTATCACAGTGAACTGAATACAAACCCTCTTAGCATATTGATGTTTGTTCAATACAATTTTCATATGGTTTCTCTAACTTTATTGATCTGTTTCTTAGTGTTCAGACCATTATGATCAGTTAGGCTTTCTTATTGGTTAACCTAAATCCTCTTTCATTGTAGCCTACTCAGTTTTGTGACTTAGTGCCCCCAGAAGTGCCCCCCCCACACTCACACACACACACACACACCCCACACCCCCACCCCAAATCCAACCCAGTACCTTTGTGTCAATTCTGACTCATAGTGTTCAAATGTTAGTGTTTGCTCCCTCCTCACCTTATGTCCTCAACAAGGCATACATAAGAATTAACTGGAGTTCTTGTTAAGATGTAGATTCTGATTCAGTATACCTGGGATGAAAGGCAAATTCTCAGTAGGGGTCAAACCAGAATGAACCAGTTTGAAGCACTTGTCCTCAATAAAAAATATGGTGACAGTAGTTAATGACTGTCTCTGAAATGCTCCTTCATTTGTGAAATCTCTTACTACTTAGAAATAACATGTTCCCCCTCCCCCTTCATTTATCTTTTAGAAAATACTTCAATGTGGTTTATAAAATTGCAGAAATTTTCTGAAGGGCCATTTGCTTGTAAGCAAGTTTTCTATCAGAGAGAAATATTTTGTGATTCAGGATTTGTCTCAAGTTTGCCTTTTCATGTTGAATACTTTGGGCTTGGTTTGTTATATATCAGAAGCTTAAACAGTTTTTAAATTTCATTGTTTTGTAGATACTGATGAATCTTTATTATGGGAGGAGAGCACTAAGACTGGTCTAATGTGGAATAAATTTACAGAGATAGAAATCAAGGTGCACATATAAAGAAAGCATTATAGAGATCTGTTTAGTGAAAAAGATAAATGATAGTATTCTCTTTCTAAAGAGGATTTTATTGACAAGTCAGTATGGTCTTATGGTAGTTTCAAGTTTAGGTAAACAAAATAACTATGTAACAAATTGTTTGGAGGCATCTAGAGAAACATATGGAACCCTAGTGTGGTGCTGTAGGACTGGACTTGACTACTGCTCTGTACTGCTAACTACAAGGTCGGATGTTCAAACCTACCCACCGATCCTTGGAAATCCTATATTGGGTTGCTAAGTTGGAACCAACTTAGCACTTAGCAACAACAACAGAGAAACATATCAGGGCTCTTAGAAATTCCACGAGTAAAAGAGAGAGACAAAACTAAAGACAAGCACTTCAAGACGTTTATTACTTAGCTACATAAAACCTGCCCACAAGTGTTTACTTACTAAGATTTTATAGTAATATACAGTCATAACAATGATATCTAAATCATAGAGAAATGTTGAAGGGAAAACTGATCAGAGTTTTGAGGATTATTTCCAGAAAATTCTTTGTGGAAAATTAAACAGATTCATGGAGCACATGAGAGAGAGACAGCAGAGACAGGAGAGGCATGTAGAGGAACTGGGCTGATGAGTCCCTGAAAGAAGATCCCTAAAGATAAAATTTAGAAAGATAGCAGGGTTCCAATGATGGGTTAGCTCACCCTCATTTGTTATGTTTTGCTCTAAATACTTCAATTCTAACTCAGTTTTTTAATGGACTTAAACAAAGGTATTGGGATCTCATAGCTACATCATGGAATTACCATGAGAATACAGATCTGGGGTAGAAAAACCCTTTCTAAATTTCATAGATCAGAATTCAATGTAAGTATAGCTACTTTAAACTTAGAACTATTCACCTAACGTTCTTAGGTAACCCAGAAGGAAATGGCTTATATTCCCTGAGGGGCGAAAAAAAATCTGTGAGTCTAGGTTTTGCTTAGAAAATTAAAATGAAAAGGTATGAATTCCACTGACACATTTTTAACTTATTGGAGACCTAAGGGATATTTTTGGATTCATGACATTAATAATAGCTTCAACTTACCCCAGTTCTGTGTAGATTTTGTAGTCTTTAAATATATTTTTTATTTTTATTTTTTAGGCCTATTAAAGAAAATAATTTTTACAATGCGGTATGTGAGAGCTTCTTAAAACATCTAGGAAATTAGCCAGTTTCCCTAGGCAAGTGCCCTTGAAAGTCCCAAAGTGACTGGGAATTCCAAGTTGTGCTCAGAACCCGTTCCATACCTTCCTGACCACCTTTCCCCAAGTTGGGCAGCCACTGGGACAATAGCAAAGTGCACTAAGTCTTAGTAATCCCAGTATTACTTTAGTGTCTTAACAACTGTCAATATTCACCTGCTTGGTCTGATAAACCTTATGCACCACACAATGTGTGTGTAAAATAATAGGGAAAGCATTACAATCTGTTAAAGTCAAGGTTACTACGGTAACTAACATCCCATTGCTGTTTTAAAAAACATATGATGAATTTCTACTGATTTTTACTTCTGGTACATGGTATTCATTTTCAGTACTGTAGGATAAAGCACTGGACTGCAAGGTTGGTTTGAACTGCAAGGTCAACAGTTCAAACTCACTGGCTGCTCCTCGGAAACCCTATACAGGATCACTAAGAGCTGGAACCGACTTGACAACACTTAACAACAACAACGGAAGTATAAGTAAATAAATAACAACAGCCTTTGGAGTAAAAGACTCGATGCGATGCAATATGACTTATTTCTCTTGTTTCATATTGTCAAGTGCATTCTGACTCATTGTGACAGAACAAGAAGCTGTCCAGTATTAATTACATCATCCTCACAATGACCAAGGGACTTTCTCTTCTTCATTGACCTTCTACATTACCGAGCGTTATGTCTTTATCCAGGGATTGGTCCCATCTGATAACATGTCCAAAGTATGATAGAAGTCTTGCCATCTTCACCTCCAAAGAGCACTGTGGCTGTATTTATTTCAAAACAGATTCTTTTGTTCTTTTGGCAATCCATGGTGTGTTCAGTACTCTTCACCAACCCTATAATTCGAAGGCATAACTTATTTTTCACACTTTCTTATTTATTTTCCAGTTTTTGTATGAATATGAGGTGATTAAAAATACCATGGCTTGAGTCAGGCACACATTAATTCTCAAGGTGACGTCTTCGATTTTTAACACTGTAACGAGGTTTTCTTTGCATAGACTTGTCCAATGCAACATGTCATTTGACCTCTTGGCTGCTGCTTTAATGGACGTTGACTGTAAGTCCAAGTAATGTGAAATCCTTGACAACTTCAACATTTTCTTCATTTTTCATGATGTTACTTATTGGTACAGTTACTAAGTTTTTTGTTTTTTTTTTTTATATTGAGAAGTAATCCATACTGAAGGCTGTAGTCTTTGCTCTTCATCAGTAAGTGCTTCAAATCCTCTTCACTTTCAGCAAGCAAAGTTGTGTCATCATAGATTGCAAATTATTAGTGAGCCTTCCTACAATCTTGATGCCATGATCTTCTTCATATAGTCCGGTTTCTTGGATTACTTGTTCCGCATACAGATTGAGTAATTATGGAGAAAGAATAGAATCCTAACACACACTGCTTCTGATTTTGAACCATGCAGTATCTCCTTGTTCTATTGGAACCCTTGCCTCTTAGTACAGGGTCCACATAAGCACAAGGAAGTGCTCAGGAAATCTCATTCTTTGCAACATTGTTCATAATTTGTTGTGATCACATGCCTTTGCCTAATCAATAAAACACAGGTGAACACCTTTCTCTGCTTTCAGCTTAGATCCATCTGACATCAACAATGATATTCCTCATTCCATTTCTTCTGGATCTGGCTTAAGTTTCTGCCATTAACTTGTTGATGTACTGCTGCAATCATTTTTTAACTACCTTCAGTAAAATTTTACTTGCATGTGATTTTGATAGTATTAATCATCCATTTAATTTCCGCATTTTGTCAGGTCACATGTCTTTGGAATGAGCTTAGCCTGTTGGTCAACTAGCTGTCGTTCAAATGTCTTAGCATATATAAGTGAGTGCTTCCGTCATTGCTTCCATTCACTGAACATCTCAATCGCTATTCTGTCTTTTTCTGGAGCCTTGCTTTTGGCCAATGCCTTCAATACACTTGGACTTCTTCCTTCAGTATGATTGGTTCTTGACCATAGTCTACCTCCTGAAATGGTTGAATGTGGACCAATTCCTTTTGGTACAATGACTCTGTGTATTCCTCCTATTTTCCTTTTACGTTTTTTGAATCTTTCAATGTTTTGCCCTTAGAATCCTTCAGTATCATAACTTGAGGCATGATTTTTTTTCTTCTTCAGTTTATTCATCATGAGAAATGCCAACTGTGTTGGAAATTAGTAATAGTGATGGTTAAACAAAATAACTATAACTAATGCTACTGAAATGTATATATAAAGAATGTTGAAATGGAAGATGATTTGTTTAATAATTATTTACCAAGTAAATAAAAGAAGATGATGAAGAAACTTTAGGTTGCAAGTAATAGAAATGTAACTCAAATTTGCTTCAACGAACAGGAAATGTGATGCATTATCCTAGCTCCTGAGGAACAGGATTCAGTCTGGAATCTTGAGTCTAGCATAGGTCTTGAATCTTTGTCCCTTTGTTCCCTCCTTGATTCTATTCTTCCCGAGGTGACACAGTCCTTCAGTAGACATTACTACAGACCTCACTGATCAGTATTGGTTCACGTGTCCATTCTTAAACCAGTTTTGTTGTTGTTAGGTAGTGTCAAGTCAGTTTTGACAGTGACCCTGTACACAACAGAACGAAACACTGTCTGGTCTTGTGTCATCCTCACAATTATTACGATTGAGCCCACTGCTGCTGCCACTGTGTCAGTCCATCTCGTTGGGGGTTGTCCTCTTTTTCACCGACCGTCCTCCACTTTACCAAGCATGATGTCCTTCTCCAGGGATTGGCCCCTCCTGATAATATGTCTGAAGTATGATAGACAAAGTCTGCCATTTTTGTTTCTAAGGAGCATTCTTATTGCATTTCTTCCAAAACAAATTTGCCCGTTCTTTTGGAAGTCCATGGTGCTTTCAATATTCTTCTCCAACACATTGTCCAATTTTTCTACAGTCTTCCTTATTCATTGTCCAACTTTGACATGCATATGAGGCTAGAAGAAGGGACTTAGTTTAAATTAATAATTTAGGTCGAATGGATATTGAGTATTCTACCAGTATCTGGACTCCTGATTCCAGATTCTCCTGGGCCATGCCTCTTCCTAGGGCTGTTGGTGATTTTGATTTCTTTGTCTATGCATTATGGTCCTAAGTGCCTAGATGTTTTAAACTGTTGTGCCTGGCTTCTTGCAATTCCTCTAAGTTTTCCCTTGTTGTTACTGTGAACTGCTGCTTCCAGCTTCCATCAGTGTACTTGTTCCTTGAAGTATTCCCATTCCCCCTCAGATTACTTAATTATCTTCTTCTTGGCTGATGTGCCCTTGGGAAGTGAAAAACATAACCTATTAAAACTTTATATAAAAATTTAAAAATAGACTAATAGTATGGTATGTTAGTCTCTCCTAAGAATAATGTTTTAATACATGGGATTTGTATCACTACGTTTTGCTGTTCAGACTCATTTACTGCTTCATTCCCAAGTTTCTATAATTGAGACTGGCTTGTGAGTAACTACTGATTATTTAAAGTTACACAGAAGAGCATAAAATAGATTTACATTTTTCAAAACTAATGTGAAATTAATAGAATTAAAATGTTTAGTATTTTTATGATTTTGTCTAAGCTATTTTTCACACTACAGTGGTACTTCTTGTTATATGCTGTTAAGTTGATTATGACTCATAGGATTTCTTAGGCTGTCCTGGTGTGGCACTATGGGTTAATGCACCAGACTGCAAAGCCATTTGAACTGCAAGGTCGGCGGTTCAAGCTCACCAGCTGCTCCTTGGAAGTCCTATACAGGGCCGCTATGGGTCGGAACTGACTCGATGGCACTTAACATCAACAATAAACTTTATGGAGAAGCCCTAACAGTGCAGTGATGAAGTGGTTAAGTAAACTGAAAAGTTTACTGTTTACACCTACCAGTCCCTCTGCAGTATAAAGATGTGCCAGTCTGCTTCTCTAAAAGTTTCCAGCCTTGGAAACCCTTTGGGGCAGTTCTACTCTGTTCTATAGGGAGTTAGAATTAGCTAGATGGCAATGTGTTTTTTCTTTTTGATCTTTACAAAAACAGATTCCCAGGTCTTTTCTCCTTTGAACGGCTAGTAAGTTTGAACTGCCGTTCAAATCTTTTGGTTAGCAACTAAACTTACAACACTATTAAATTTATCAATAATAAATTATAAGATTGAAAGGTAGATAAGAAATTCATTATAGAGGATTTTGATTTCCAGGCTGGGTGATTTATCAGATTTTCTCAAATGTTTATTACTTCTTGTTGCTCAGTGATGTGGAGTCTGTTCCGACTAATAACAACCCTGTATTGGGCTTCCAAGAAGTGGCTGGTGGACTTGAAATGCCACCCTTGAGGTTGCCAGTCCAATACTTATTCTACAGCTCCACATTATGACTCTTTCAAACTTTTATTCCTGAGTACCTTTAAAGGTGAAGAAGATAAGAGACATAATCTCATCATTTGATGGCTAGCCCTAACTGGTTCCCCAAAAAGCCCTTCAGCATTTTAAGAGTCTGTTTGTTTCAAGGAGCTCTAGTAGCGAAGTGGTTACCAATTGGGCTGCGAACTGCAAGGTCAGCAGTTCGAAACTACCAGCTGTTCCACGGGAGAAAGATAAGGTGTTCTGCTCCCGTAAAGATATACAGCCTTGGAAACCCTATGAGTTAGAACCGACTCCACGGCACACAGCCACCACCATGTTTCATGTTAAAAATTCATGTTAATTATAGTATGCATTCAATTGTTTTAAGATGGATTGTATTTAAATTACTTGTCATTGAGCAAATTGATGTACCAAGAGCTGTGTTACCTAATGGCTTTGCCTTTATATCTCCTCATCAAGAAATGCTTGTTTATCTAATCAGTGGTTTCAGTTCTATGTAGATATGAAGCCCTTCCTGAAGACATCAGGCTACCTCAGTTACACACACACAGTGGGAAACTTCCTATGCCCAATAGTTCACACTAGTCTCAGTCTTTCTTCCAACCTGCTTGCCTGCTGATCTTGTGGGTTCCCTTTTCTCTTATGCCTTCAATGATACCCCTTCTCCTTTTTGACATTTTTTTCCCTCCTCATTTAACCACATTTAGACTCTTGTTATCCTATCATCAGCTTAGAGCAAGACCTGAAGACTGAAGGTTTCATAAAAGTGTGGGACTGATTCAAACCCTTTCTGGAAACATGATCTGAGAGTGGTCTGTGAGAAGATTTTAAGTGGAGAACTATGGAGACAGGAACATCAGTTCAGTTATAAAGCACATAGTCGTAGTTTTGGCAAAAAGATTGCCATGGTTTGATGTTATTTTGTTAGATAATTTCTGAACTACCCAGAGACCACTAACTGAATTAGGTTTTGAATTATGCTCTCCCTTTTTTAAATTAAAGGCTGGTACATGGGGAAAATGTTGATTAATGTGAATTTTTTAGGTATTTCCCTAAGCTTAACTTCATGATTGCAATCATGTATCAGATCTGTAAGAATAAGATATAATTAAATATAGTAAATGAGTTAGTTGCCCCCTTCCCTTGTTTCTCTAGTAGAGTAAAATGCAGAACGCTATAGTTAATGGAACAATTAATGTCCACCACTGATTAGAATGAATTCTTTAGTTGGAAGCAATAAATGTCATTCCACTTATATACAGGGCTTGCTTATTAAAGTTCATTGAACTTTTGACTTACTGGAACCAACATTTTACTGTAATAAACACTTGGTTACATCTGCTATAAATTGAACACAATTGGATTTTCCAAGAATAGTAATCCAACTGGAAACCAAAATTATAAGCAGCTGTCTGCTAATAGATATACAAACAAATTCCCCACCTTTACATCCCGTTGTTTAAAAATGCCTGCACCTCAAAAATCAAATTCAAATTGATGTCATTTCTTTATGTGAAATTATGCTTTATGGTTTGTGTAATTTTCTTTCCTAGCTCAAAAAAATAACCATTCTGTGTATGGGGGAAAATGGCGCTTTTTTTCCCACTTCCTATCCTTTTATATATGAATTGAAGGAAATGTTTCTTTGTCTATTCATTTCTAACTAAGTTTAGTTTCTGTTGTTTTTTAAGTCTTATGAGGTTTTAAGTTTTGTTTTGTTTTTAACCCTTTGGTGCTGTGTTTTCTTCAGTAAAAACCTGGATAATGTTCTTAAGACTTTTAGGATGGTAAAATTAATTAGCTTGTAAAAGACAAGCCTGCCATGTGAACATTCATTTTTCATTTTCTTATTTACATTTTCATATGATAAATGAAATACAATTCACCTACAAAAATCTTGGACTTTAGAAAATGGTGTAGCTTGTAGTCTGTTCAACCCAAGAGAAACACAATTATAATTTCAGGGTACTGAAATCTGTTTCTTAGTTTTTGTTTCTTTTAAAAACAATTGTCATTATGGTATACATACTTTTAAAATTGTTTTTCATCTAATGTTCATTATCATTTCTTTTGATGTTCAAAACTATTACCTCTAATGCATGTAAACCATTCCCTTTAAAAGGTATATGATGAGCCACTTATTAATTTTTATAAAAATCTGCATTGATATTACTTTACACAATAATGAATACACTACAAAACCACTGATTATCAAAAGAGGAATTTAGGGTTAAAATCTAAGAATGTTTTAAAACCGTTAAGTGTTTTGATAATTTTATTTTCAGTAGTATTCTAGTGTATGATACTGTCAGAATTTAAAGTGCCCACATTTAACTATAGCCAACATTAGGTTTTAAAAAGGCGTTAATTTGGCAGGCAAACAATAGTTTAGTGTTTTAATTGGCAATTCTTTGTAATTAAGTTTGAAACTTTTTCCATGTTTGTTTTCTCATTGCATTTTTTCTTTGGTAAATAATTGCCACTTGACAATTTACTGCATTTAAAATATTTGTTCTTATATATTTATATATTAGCAACTGCTCTTTTTCATGCTAAGGAAACATTTTTTCTTTCCAATGTTTTTATCATACAATGTTTGATGTTAAATATTTTTTTGAAGCAGAAATGTAAGCTATAAACATAGATTTATATTATTATGATATCAACGTCATAGAACCACCCAGCCCAGTTTTCTGGAACCCACTTAAGAGGCATCAAATCCTTTTCATTTTTCTGCAACTTCTGTTCTGATGCCAGTTGCATATGCAACATTTGTTTCTCTGATCCTAACCTCTCAGATGTAGCTCATATCTCACAAGTTAACTAACATAATCCTCCAGACTACTAAATTGACCAATAGGCTACTCACAAGTTTGGGAGTCTCTAGGAATCCTGGTGTGAAGCCATAGGCTAAGCACTGAACTGCAAGATCTGTTTGAACTGTAAGGTCGGCAGTTCAAACTCACCAATCACTCCTCAGAAACCCTATACAGAACCACCTCAATGGCACATAACAACAACAAAAACAGCATTCTTCTCACTGTGGCCTGCTGGCTTCACTACTCCTTTGGTTCAAAAATTTGTTCGAATGACTCACAGAACTCAAAGAAAACAATATTCTTAGGATTATAGCATTATTATAAAAAATACATATCAGTATAGGCATAATAGGGTAACATCTGGGAGGGTCCCCAAATTGGAATTTTCGTGTCCCCAAAGAGGAACATGCCACCCTCCCATGTGTACCTCAATGTAAAGAAAACAAAAATGTGTACCTCAGTGTAAAGAAAACAAAAATCCTCACAACTGAATCCATAAATTGCATCCTGGAGAAAAGACTGAAGTTGTTGAGACTTCATTTTGCTTAGATTCACTCATCTTGTCAGTTTGTCGTTTGGTGGTTGCTTATATGGTGCTATGATACTGGAAGCTATGCTACTGGTATTTTAAATACCAGCAGGATCACCTTGGTGGACAGATTTCAATGGAGCTTCCAAACTAAGATAGACTAAAAATAAGGAGAGGTAGAACACTTCTGAATGGTTGTTGTTGTTGTTGTTATGTGCCATGGAGTCGGTTCCAACTCATAGCGACCCTGTACAGGGTTTCCAAGGCTGCAAATCTTTACAGGAGCAGAAAGCCTCATCTTTCTCCTGCAGAACAGCTGGTAGTTTCGAACTGCTGACCCTGAGGCTCTCAGCCCGATTCATAACCACTACGCTACACTGAAAACCATATGAATAGCAAGGAACATTGTCAGATGTAGTTCCGGAAAATGAAAATAGTACTAATAGCTGCAGATTATTATCAAATAATAGTGCCAGAAGGTGAGCCTCTCAGGTTAGAAGGCACTTAAAGTGCAACTGGGAAAGTACTGCCTCCTCAAAGTAGAGTTGACCGTGATGACACCAATAAAGTCAAGCTGCTGGGACCTTTATTTCCTGCTGGGGCACAACTCAAAATGAGGAGAAACAACTGCAAACACCCATTAATAATCATCACATGGACTGTATGAAGTATGAATCCAGTAAAATTGAAAGTTGTCAAAAATGGAATGCAGTGTATAAAGATTGATATCCCAGGTATTAGTGAGCTGAAATGGACAGATATATAGGCATTTTGAATCTGACAAGCATATGATTTACTATGCAGGAACAACAAAATCAAAAAGAACATTTCAAGATCTTTCTTGAAGTACAATACTGTCTGTGATAGAATAATATCCATAAACCTACAAGAAAGACCAGCTACTGTTAATACCACATTATTCAATTTTTTTGCACAAATCACTAAAGCCAGTGATGATGAAATTGAAGAATTCTACTAAATTCTTTCAGTCTTAAATTTATCAAACATACATTCAAGGTGTATTGATAATTATTGATGATTGGAATGCAATGGCTGGAAACAAAGCAGAAGGATCACTTGTTGGAAAATATGTTTTTGGTAGTAGAAATATGCTGGAGATTGCATGATAGAATTTTCCATGATCACTAATGTAATTCATTGCAAATTACCTTTTAAAAGACATAAAAAAAACATGGACCTCACCAGATGGAATGCACAGGAATCAAATTGACTTCATCTGTGAGAAGAGATGGTTGAAAAACTCAGTATTATCAGCCAAAAAAGGCCAGGGGTTGACTGTGGAACAGAACATCAATTACTCATATGCAAGTTCAGGCTGAAGCTGAAGAAAATGAAAACAAGTCCATGAAAGCCAAAATATGACCTTGAATATATACCACTTGAAGCTAGACCATGTCAAGAACATGTTTGTTGCCATAGACATGAATGACAAACGACCAAAAGCGTTATGGGATACATTAAGAAAATCACAAATGAAGAAAAAAATCATACATTGAAAAAAGACAAGAAAGAAAGAAAAATCCAAATGGATGTCAGAAGAAACTCTGAAACTTGTGCTTGAGCATAGAGAAGCTAAAGAAGTGAAAGAGCTGAATAGAAAAATTTAAAGGGCAGCTCAAGAAGACAATGTCAAGTATTATAATGAAATGCCCTGGAGTTAGAAAACCAAAAAGGAAGAACATAGTACTTCTCAAGCTGAAAGAACTGCAGATACAATTCAAGCCTTGACTAGAAATACTAAAGGATTCTATGGGTAAAATATTAACAGTGCAGAAAGCATCAGAAGAACATGGAAAGAATACACAGAGTACCAAATTCAATGTACCCAAAAGAATTGGTTGATGTTCAACAATTCCAAGAGGTAACATATGATCAAGAGCCAATGGTACTGAAGGAAGATGTCCAAGGTGTACTTAAAACATTGACAAGGCACAAGGCTCTGGGAAATGATGGGGGTACAAATTGAAAAATTTCAACAATCTGACACAGCACTGGAAGCACTCACTCATCTATGCCAAGAAATTTGGAAGACCGCTACCTGGATAACTAGTTGGAAGAGATCCATATTTGTGTCCATTCCAAAGAGAGGTAACTCAAAAGAATGCAGAAATCATCAAACAATATCGCTAATATCACATGCAAGTAAAATTTTGCTGAAGATAATTCAAGAACATTTGCAATAGTACGTATACAGGGAACTGTCAGAAGTTCAAGCTGGATTTAGGTGAGTATTTGGAATGAAGGATATCATTGCTGATGTCAGATGGATCTTGACTGAAAGCAGAGATTATTGGAAAGATGTCTTCATGTGATTTATTGGCTGTGCAAAGATTTTTGACATGTGGAACATAACAAAATATAGATGACATTGTGAAGAATGAGTATTCCAGAACTCTTAATTGTGTTCATGAGGAACATGTGCTCAGGAGGAACCTTAGTTTATATAGACCAAAAGACAATTGTTAGAACAGAACATGGGGATACTGAATGGCTTAAAATCTGAAAAGGTGTGTGCCAGGGCTTTATCCTTTCATCTTATTTATTGAATCCATATGTTGAACAAAAAATCTGAGAAGCTGGATTATATGAAGAATTTAGCATCAGGATTGAAGGAAAACTCATTAACAGCCTGCAATATGCAGATGATATACCCTTACTTTTTGAAAGCAAAGAGGACTTAAAATACTTACTGATGGTTACAGCTTTCAATATAGTGTACCTCATTGTAAAGAAAACAAAAATCCTCACAACTGAACCAATAAATTACATCCTGATGAATGGAGAAAAGATTGAAGTTGTTGAGACTTCATTTTGCTTAGATTCACAATCAACTCTGATGTAAGAAGCAGTCAGTCAAGAAATCAAACAACATATTGTACTAGACAGTTCTTCTACACAAGACTTCTTTAACATGTTAAAGAAAAAAGATACCAGTTTGAGAACTAAAGCCCTCACCCTAGCCATGGTAATTTCAATTGCGTCATGTGCATGTGAAAGTTGAACAATGAATAAAGACCATAGAAGAATCAATGCATTTGAATTATAGTGTTGGAGAATAATACTAAAAGCATCAGGGACTGCCAGAAGAATAAACAAATCTGTATTGGAAGAAGTACAGCCAGAATGTTCCTTAGAAGCCAGGATGGCGAGACTTCATCTCTTTTATTTTGGACATGTTATCAGGAGGGACCAGTCTGTGGAGAGGGATATCATGCTCTAAAGTGGGGATCAGTGAAGGAGGGGAAGACCCCAATGAGATGGATGTGGATGAACACAGTGGCAGCAGCAACGGGTTCAAATGTAGCAATTGTGAGGCTAGTACAGGACTCATCAGTGTTTCATTCTATTGTGCATAGGGTCTCTATGAGTCAGAATCTATCGATGGCACTGAACAATTTCCCATGTACATCAGGGTCTTTTCCTAAGCCCTTGTGAGTTTCCATGTCAAGAATGATTTTAGGAGTTTCATCATGTAACTCAGACTCTGACCCCTTTCCCCTGATGTTTGTCATTATCTTGAGGTAATTATGAAGTTAATATTAGGGGGTGGGTCATTCCATCCTGAGCAGTTCACATTCAAGAATCCTTCCCCTCTTCTTGTTAACTCTTTCTGCATCTTATTTAAAGAAGTTCTTCCCTGCCTAAGACCATAATGACATTCTCCTGTATGTTGTTGTTGTGGTTAAGTGCCTTTGAGTCAGTTCAATTCATAGCAACACATACAGGGAGCAGCTGATGAGTTTGAACTGCCAAGCTTTCAGTTCAAACTGACATCGTGGTCCAGTGCTTAGCCTCCAGCATCACAGCAGGGTGCCATTCTCCTATATGTATGTGTGTGTGTGTGT
>NW_006408954.1:331104-332297 GCF_000296735.1 Chrysochloris asiatica
ATACACATATATTTTATATTTTTTAAGTTTGTCTTAACTTTCATATTCAAGTCTTTAATCCTTTCAAGATAGATATCTGTGTATTGTAGTGAGTGTAGTGTGAATGAAGTAGGAATCCAGTTTTATTTTTCCCATATGGATAACCAATAGTCTCAGCTCCATTTATTGAGTAGTATTTTTTTTTTTTCAAGTGGTTTTCAATGCCACCTGTCATCGCTCATAGTTCATGTATGAGAGGCTCAGTATGTAGACCTCTATGCTGTTTTCTTTATCTCTCCTTTAATCAATGCTACACTATGTTAGTTAGTCATTATCAGTTTATAATACCTTGTTCTCTGGTAGTACAAATCCCCCTTATTTTTCTTCACTTGCTTCCTGGCTATTTTTGATCTTTGCTCTTTTATATACATTATAGAATAAACTTCCCAAGTTCCATTTAAAAATACTGGGATCTTTACTTAATTGCATTTCATCCAAAGATTGAAATCTTTAAAATTTGAGTATTCTATCCCATAAAAGTGGTATTTAATTCTATTTGAGTCTTTAATACCTTTCCAATAGGTTTTATAATTTTCTCCATGTGTGTCCTGCACACCATTGGTTCATTTATTCTTAGATTTTATATATTGAAGGCAGATCACGTGTTTTAAATTCAACCAGTACTTATATTAATATTTTTAAAGGAATTTGGTATACTGCTCTTCCAGTTTCCCTTCCCATTACTCTTGTCCCTAAATGTCCCAAATATTTATTAGTCTCCTATCAATTTAATCTGGAATTTAACAAAACTAATAAATTCTTTGGAATTAAAATGTTCTCTCTTTCTATAAACATATTGCTTTGCATTTTGTTTTACTTAAGATTATTTATGTTCATCATGGTATATTATTTTTCTCATAGTGATTAACATCTTTAATTGTTTCTGTAAATAACCAGTTTCAATGCTTATTGAGAGCTATTTTTATTATATTGCATCCGTTTTAAAAGTTTCTATTTATGTTAATATCTTGGTGATCTGGAGTATACTGTCAGTCAAATTTTATTTACAAGATATTAGGTAGTACATATGTAAAAAGGAGCTCTGGTAGCATAGTGGTTACGAATTGGGCTGCAAACCTCAAGCTCAGCAGTTCGAAACTACCAGCTGTTCTGCAGGAGAAAGATGAGGCTTTCTGCTCCCGTAAAGATTTACA
>NW_006408954.1:332877-334960 GCF_000296735.1 Chrysochloris asiatica
CCCCCCCCCAGGTCTACAATGCTTTATTCTCCCCCTCCTAATTACTAAGGAGCCCTGGTAGTGTAGTGGGTTATGAGCTGGGCTGCTAACCTCAAGGTCAGTAGTTCAAATCTACCCATTGCTTCATGGGAGAAAGGAAAAGCTTTCTACTCCTGTAAAGATTTACGGCCCCAGAAGCTCTATACAGGGTCATTATGAGTTGGAACTGATGTGAAGGCATAGAACCATCACCTAATTACTGTCCCTAATCCATGCATTTTGTTTCTTTATTGGTGGATTTTTCTCTCTGAGATTTTTCCTTCAAATCTGTCATCTCTTTGTGTATGTTTTCCACAGCTACACTCATTTGGTCTTTATTCTGAAGTGTTTCACAAGTTTATTCTGTACAACCATGAGTGGATTTTCTGTATGCCTACTAATTTTATCTCAGTAATTACTTATTTCATTTTACTATGTTCATATCTTATGCCAGTTATATTTAATATAGTATTGTATCATATTGGGCTCAAAATGTAAGTTAAAAATGTATTTTCCTATTTTTTGAAGTCTGGGTGAGAGGGTGAGTGGTGAAGAGAAATTAGATTTTTTTTCTCTTTAAACCACTATACTTGGGTAATTAAAAAATTAAATATGCATATATTTATGGAACAGACCAAAAAAAGACAAAATGTGTCCTCTCGTGGAGGTTATATTCTACTTGGAAGACATATTTGATCATTAGATGGTCAGATGTTCTCTAGAGAAAAATAAAGGAAGGAAGAAGTTTGTGTGAGGGGGGAAATGTGGTGGTGGTTTTAGTTATCATGGAGTTGGTTCCAAGTCATGGTATTCTTATGTATTTGTTGTTGTTAAGTGCCATGGAGTCAGTTCTGATTCATAGTGACCCTGTGTAGGATTTCCAAGGTTGTAATTCTTTATAGCAGCAGCAAGCCTCATCTTTCTCCTACAGAATATCTGGTGGGCTCACAATGCTGACCATGTGGTCCACAGCCCAGTGCTTATCTTGGAGCCGCCGGGCTATGTTATCTTTATGATCATTGAATTCATTATTGCAGCTATTATGAAGTGTCTAAAAACCTGTGGAGCTCATTATTTTAGGTGGAAGAAACGGCTTGTCTAAAGGCCTTCAATGGGATCATGTCTGTTGTGTATGAAGAATAATAAGAATGTCAGTGTGGTTGAGTGAATGAGGGCCCAAGCAGTAGGAAAGGATGTCAGAGAGGCACCAGGTACCAGATCACAGTGTCAATCTCACGATCATTGCCATGCCTGATCCCATTACTGCTGCCATGGTGACAATCCATCTCATTGGCGGCGGGGTGGTGGGTTGGTGGTGGGGGGTGGGAGGTGAAGGTCTTCCTCTTTGTCTCCCATCCTCCACTTTACCAAAGATGACATCCTTCTCCAGTGACTGATAATATGTCCCTCCTGATAATATGTCCTAAGCATGAGTGATGAAGTCTGGCCATCCTGGCTTTCAAGGAGGACTCTGTCTATACTTCTTCCAGCACAGATCTATTTGTTCCTTTGGCAGTCTGTGGTACTTTCAATATTCTCCTCCAACACCATAACTCAAATGCATTAATTCTTCTGTGGTCTTATTTACTTACTATCCAGCTTTCACAAGCATATGAGGTTATTGAAAATACCATGGCTTGGGTCAGGTACATCTCAGTCCTCAAACTGACATCTTTGCTTTTCAGTACTTTGAAGAGGTCCCGTGCAGTAGATTTGCCTAATGCAATATGTTTTTTGATTTCTGGACTGTTGCTTCCAGGAGTGTTGATGGTTGATCTGAGTAAAATGAAGTCTTCGACAACGTCTCTATCTTTTCTCTATTTATATAGATGTTGTTTATTGGTTCAGTGGTGAGCATTTTTGTTTTCTTTGTACTGAAGGCTGTGGTCTTTGATCTTCATCAGTAAGTATTTAAGTCCTCTTTGCTTTCAGCAAGAAAGAGTATATCATCTGCATATCACACATTGTTAGTAAGTCTTCCTCCAATCCTGTTGTCATGTTTTTCTTCATATAATCCATCTTCTCAGATAAGCAAAAGCATTAGTTAAAAAAAAATATATATATA
>NW_006408954.1:335140-353608 GCF_000296735.1 Chrysochloris asiatica
ATATATATATATATGAGGCCTCTCACTTCCTAATCTCTAAACCTACTATACAATCAAAGCAAAACAAACCTACAAAACTAAATGAAAATGGGAATCAGAGGTACCAGTTTGCAACAACAGCAACAAAAACATGAAGTAAAAAGAGGGAATAATATAGTTACAGAGTTCCAAATGAAGTGGAAATCAAGTCGATTTCAAGAAAAGAAGACGAAGTAAAAAAAAACACCTAACTGTATCCCTAATAGTAGGTCAAGCCTTACTCATAACCATATCCCAACCCTTAGCCCTAACACTAACCCTGGTCCTAACCATAACCCTAATGGTGGTGGTGGTGCTACTATGCCGTGGAGTCGGTTCCAACTCATAGCGAACCTGTGTAGGATTTCAAAAGCTGTAAATCTTTATGTGAGCAGAAAACCACATCTTTTCCCTGCGGAACAGCTGGTAGTTTCCAACTGCTGACCTTGAGGTTAGCAGTCTGACTCCTAACCACAACACTAGTCCTTTCCTACTTTGTTGTTAAGTTCCATCGAGTTGGTTCCAATTCATAGCAACCCTGTATAGGGTTTCCAAAGAGTGGCTGGTAGGTTTGAATTGCCAACCTTATAGTTAGCAGTCTAGTGCTTATCTTACAGTGCCACACCAGGACTTTCCTAGACCTAGCTATAGCCCTAACCTAACCCTAAATCCTTCCCACTCCCTTTCCACCAAAAGAAGTGGTTCATTGAACCAAGGAAACATGTTCATATGATTATTTAGTCCCCTGTCATTCTGACGTTTATTTTAATTTTCTTCAGTCGCATCAGTTAGTGGTTTCATATCTGTGCTTCCATAAACACATAGGCTGTAACTGTAGGGCCACTTCCTGATTTCCCAAATTGCCAGCCAAGACTAGAATGGGGACAGAGTAATGAATGAACTAGTCATAGTCTTTCCTTCCCTATCCTTAATTTTAGTAGACATAAACCAAATAAACATAATATAAATAATAAAGCAAAGTAAGGCATGTTGTTGTTGTTAAGTACCATGGAGGCTGCAAATCTTTATGGGAGCAGAAAGCCTCATCTTTCTCCCCTGGAACAGCTGGTAGTTTCAATCTGCTGACCTTGAGGTTAACAGCCCGATTTGTAACCTCTACACTACCAGAGCTCCTTAAAGTAGGGCATAGAGGGATCTGTTAATGCCTAGGGAAAGGCCACTCTGAGAAGGTGATATTTGAATGACACAGGAAGTCTATGGAGATCTGAAGAATGGAGTGGAGGCAGAGAAAGGAGCCAGTTAAAGACCAGGGAATGAAATTAGTGTGTTTGAGAAACTGTAAAAAAAGCCAATGTTTGTAGAACAGAGTTAGGAATGGGAAGAGTTGTACTAGAATTGGGCTCTATTCAGCCATAAGATGTGATGGTGAGGCTTTTAGACATTTTCATGACTACAGTGAGGAAGTTTTGTGTAGAAGTGTGATGTGATTGGATTTATGCTTTAAAACCATCATAAACAGCTCTATGGAGAATTGGTTATAAAGGTATACAGGCGAGTTAGGGCTGATGTAATGCTGCAGGTTGAGAGGCAAGAGTGACTTGGACCAGGGTAGCGGTGACAAGGAATAACCAGACAGTTGACAATAAGCAGATTAGGTTTGCTGATGGAACATGGGTGGGTTCTGAGTAAAGGACAGAAGTTAAGGGATGCATGTTGGATTTATATTTTTCCCCTGTCATTTATTTATAAGTGGAAGAGTGAGGAACAGATTTTGAGAAAGGGCATAAAAGAGTTCTACTGGATAGCTGTTGTTTTGATATCAGTAGATGTCCCAGTGGAACTTGGATGATACAGGTGGTTTGAAATCAGCCAGTAACCTGAAGGTTGGCAGTTCAAACTCTTCCATAGGCTCCATGCCTGGCAAATTGCTTCCATAAAGAAAACCTGTGTAACAGTTCTACACTGCAGTTCAGTGGGTTGCCGTGAGTCAGGGGCCAACTTGATGGCAATTAACAGTGGCAACAACACACCTCTCAGTGGAGGTGGCTGCTGTGTACATTTGTTTGGAGCTCAGTAAAGTGACCAGGGTTGGAAATACACACAGGACATCACTGGCATGTAGATGGATGTGAAGCCATCAGACTAGATGAGAGGACCTGGTGTGAGTTCAGAAAGCAACAAAGAAAAGTTGGAGGATGAGCTCTCGTCTAGAAGAGGAGAAAGAGCCAGCAAAGGAGACTGGAGAGGAGCTACTGCTAAATAGAACACTTGTTGTTAAGTGCTGTCGTATGGGCTCTGACTCATAGTGACCCTGTATAGTGTTTCCAAGGAGTGGCTGGTGGTTTGAACCTCCAACCCTGTGATTTACAGTCCAGAGCTCGTACTACAGAGCTACCATGCTTCCCAATATAATACTACGACATTAGAAGACCCTGGAGACCAAGTACATACGGGTTTTCAGAAGGAAGAGGATAGAGTATGTAAAACATGGCTGTAAAATGGTGCAACCACTATGGAAAACAGTATGGCACCTCCTTAGAAAGTTGGAGATAGAAATACCACATGTCTTAGCAATCCCTCTACTTGGTACATATCCTAGAGAAATAAGAACCATGATCTGAATAGATAAATATTCATGTTCATTGCAGCACTATTCACAATAACAAAAAGATGGAAACAGCAAATGCCCATCAGTGGAGGCTAGGCATTTTGGTTCAAACACATAATGGAATTCTATATAACATTAAAGCATAACAATGAATCTGTGAAATGCTTTATAATGTGAATGAAATGGAATGATATCATGCTTAGTGAAATTGTTGTTTTTAATTGCCGTTGAGTTGCCTCCAACTCATATCGACCCTGTATAGGGTTTCTGAGGAGTGGCTGGTGGGTTTGAACCACAGACCTGTGGTCTAGTGCATTATCCTACATGCCACACCAGCAAAATTAGTCACAAAATGAAAAATATTTTATGAAGCTACTATTGTAAGAAGTTAAGAAAAGGTATTCATACGAAAAAAAAAAAAAAAAAACCAACGTTCTTTAATGGTTACCAAGGTTGGGAGAGAAAGGAAGTGTTATTCACTTGGCTAGAGGGTAAACATGTATTAACTTGGGTAAAGAGGAAGGCAATATACAATTAGGAGGTTGGCAAAAATAAAACTTTGACATCAGGGGACGATACATGGAGGAGTGCAAGACTTAAAGACAACAGAGGTTGTTGTTGTTAAGTGGCATCAAGTTGGTGTCTTGTGGTTCTCAGTAGATCGTCCAGTGACGATCCTACAGCGCCATACCAGGAATAGTGTTATATATACAATCCTTCAATAAAAGTAATCTACAGGTAGATGCCTGGAGCGGGCTGGATGGTTGTGAGAGGGAGAGTGGGAGTATATCCACAAATAGAGGTTGGACAGAGGATATTTATCCATGGGTGTTTACCTTTGATGCCAATATATCAATAAATGTGTTGAAGCATATAAGGGGGCAAAGTTAATGAAAATTTCTTAAACATAATCAGACACCTTGAAGAAGTGAGTTTCTGGGCCCCGGGGGCTTAGAAACATTGCTTCATGGGACACCATAGCCAAATGGCATAGCCTAGTCCACAATGATTGTATTCTACATCTTACTTTGGTGAGTGGTCATCTAAGGTACCACTTTTGATCTCTTCCTGTCCAGAGGAAAGAAGAGTGAGAAAAATTGAAGATGCATGGAAACAATCCAATGGACTAGGAAGAAGTAAACATTAGTCTCCATGATACTGAGACCAGAAGAACTAGATGGTGTCTGACTATCACTACCAACTGCTCTGTAAGGGATCACATTAGTAGGTCCTGGATAGAGTGAGGTCTGTAATTGAACGCACCCTCATTGCTCAATTTTTAGCCAAACAATAGATAGGTCTATAGAGGGAACAACAATACTAGTGAGGTATCCACACCAAAAGATTGTCAACCATTTAAGATGAAAAGGGCAACACTTACCCCGGGACAAAGGTCAGAAGAAATGGAAAAGAAAGAGGAATGGGAACAAGAAACATAAGAAGGAAGCACGATAAGTGAAGTTACACTAAGAGGACTGCAGTCAGTGAGATGAAATGAGAGTGTAGGATTTGTTGAAAGTAAAGGATTTGTTGAAAGTAAAACTGATTTTCTGCTCTTGTAAACCTTCAGCCAATTCACAATAAAAATTTTTTTGAAAAAAAGATCAAAGAAACCCACCGACCCACACCCACCCCTATCCCCTGGGGCGGGGGGGAAGTATTGAGTAACTGAATAAATGAGGACTGCTCGTTGGATTTGCCATTATTGTCTTACAACAGCTAGGCTAGAGTTTGGGCATGAGAGAAGCTTCCTCCAGGAACTGACCTCTATGGAGAAGGGGCAGTCAGTCCCTCTGGGTGTGCCAAGGCTACAGGAGAGTGAGAGTGGGCAGCAGCTGCCAAGACTTAACTTCTCTGCAGAAGCAATAAAAGTGATGGGTTTGATTGCCTAGCATGAAAGCCTAACCTGGCATCACCGAAGCTGCATAGGGGATGGAGGGTGAGCCAAAAACAGATTGCTGAGTGTGTCGGTAAGATTATTTTGGCATTGCTTTTATGGTGTTTTTGAAGGTGCTGTGCACAGGAAATCTAAAAGCCGAGTTAGGTACAAAACCAAAACTGCCTCCTAATAGACCCCAGGGATCTTATTAAAGAACTTTGAAAAATCCACATTTAGGGCAGTTCTTACCACAGTATGGTTGTTAATCCCATCCAACACATATTTTCCTGATTTGCTCCATTTTCTTATTTCTTTTGTGAATCACTTCTAAGTTGTACCTGCGATACATTAAAATCCACCTGAGGGGAAATATTCTCTGACATTTAAATGGATTGGGCAGGTACTTGTTGTGAACATTTCCTGCAAGAAAGGGCATTTTAGTAAGAATCTTCACTGGAATGCACTGATAGTTGCTTGCATCTGTTTTCAGCACAATATAATTGCATTTGCTTTTAGAACTGAAGGATCCAAAGAATAGGGGAAATGAGAGTGGTCATATCACTAGTGATAATCATTATTATGCATTCCCCACCTTCTCTGCATATTGGGAGGAATGGCCAGCTTGCACTTCGTGAGCACTGCATAGTAAGTTTTTCTATTTTACAGTTGCTGAATGTGACCTGAGTCAGAACTGACTCAGTGGCATTTAACAACAACAACAACAACAAATATGAAGATTGGGACCGATTTATGAGTTGACTCATCCCTGCAAAACCATCTCTCACCCTGAGCTCTTCTGTTCTGTGAATCTCTGTTTATAAATGCATTTATTCAAACAGATACTAAAAACAAAAAACTTTGAAACCAATACATTTTTATCTTCTCATATTTGGACTGGCTTTCTAGGACAACTTTCACTGGACTGATGCATTTAATATTTGGTCTATGTGACCTTGTTATATACGTCATTTTTAATATTCAGAACTAATATAAATGTTTCTGGGGACACAATTTGGGAGTAATTAATTTTTCCTGGCAGGGGTCAGAAAGAAAAAACAAAATAAAACATACTATTTGAGGTAAATCTGGAAGGCTGGATAATTTTCCACATAGAAATGTGGAAGAAAGCGGCCTATGCAGAGAGAAAGCATGGGCGAAGGTGAGGAAGCGTAGAAGTCACTCATTGTTTTGGATCCAGGTCAAATCCAACAGGGAAATGGCAACCTTGAAATTAAGAGGTTTTAGACGGAGTCCTGGTGTGGCACGGTAGGATAAGCACTGGACTGCTAAACTCAAGGTCTGTGGTTCAAACCCACCAGCCACTCCTCTGAAAATCTATACAGGGTTGCTATGAGTCGGAACTGACTTGACGACATTTAGCAACAAGAAGATGGGGCCATGATGGTTAAATAGTTGGGTTGCAGAATTCTCACTTTTCATGCAGAAGACCCAGGTTAGAGTCTGGCTAATACACCTCATGTGCTAAAATGAACCTCAAGAAAGGCCCAGTGTTCTGAGTGTCAGCCAGTGGATCACAATGTTTCAGTCCTCAACAGGTCATGAAAATGGCACAGAACTGGACAGCGTTTCATTCCGTTATTTATGAGCCAGGGGCCGACTCAACAGCACCTAATAACAGCAAGATGGAACCAAGCTTTTAGTTGTTAGTGACTTCCTGCACTAGCCATTTACTTCTCTAGGTGGCCAGCTTTCTCTGAAGCAAGATTGACTGTCATTTGATGCCATGGCACTTTCCTGTTGCTTTGATATTTGCATGACCCCAGCAAGGATTCAAACTTGCTCAGGTCTAAAGACTGATTTTGATCCTAGGAAAGTTCTAGAACCAATGGAACCAGGTGACTTTTCAGAGTAGACACTAGAGTGGCAGAAGTTGAGTAGGAGCCAAAGGTGGATCTTCTGAAGGGCATACTGTAACAATCTAAACCACTGTCATCAAGTTAATTCCAACTCATAACAAGCCTGTATAGGGTTTCGCAGGCTTTATGGGAGCAGAAAGCCTCATCTTTCTTCTGAGGATCAGTTGGTGGATTTGAACTGCCAACCTTGATGTTAGCAGTCCAGCGCCACTAGGGCTTCTGTAACTAATCACCATAAATGGGTGGCTTATAAGAACAGAAATGTGTTGTCTCAGAGTTCTTGAGACTAGAAGTTCAAAGTCAGGGTTGGTTCCTAATGAGACCTCTGAAGGATAATCTGTTCTATGCCTGTCTCCCAGCTTCTGGTTAAGATCAGTGATCCTTGGCATTCTTTGGCTTGTAGCTGTATCACTCTGATCTTTGCCTTCGTCTTCACATGGCTTCCTTACCTCTGTGCCATCTTGTCATCTCTTTTATACGATACCACTCATTGTATCAACACCTGACCTACTCTAGTGAGACCTCCTGTTCTCCGAGGTCTATTTCCTAATGAAGTCACGTTCACGTGTACCAGGATTTAGGTTTTCAATATATCTTTGTAGGAAAACAATGCATGGCAGTAACTGCTAACGCAGGCTGGTTCATACCCAGAGTGTGACATGGATGCTGTCAGAGAGAGGTGGACATAATTATCCACTCCATAGTCAGCCCTGAGATGTAGGTAATAGATGCCAACATAGATTATGCATGGCTCTTCTCACCCTGGACATTTTTCAATCAAAATCAATTATTGAAAGCCTTTTTCCCCAAAGACTGAGGTATGAAAATTCTGTGCTGCAACAATATGTATTTGTTGTCTTTATTGCCAACAAAACAGCAGGGATTTTTCATTATTTTTTCCATGTTGCCATACTCCCAGTGCCTTTAATAGTACCTGGCATGTAGTAGATGCTCAGGAAGTATGAATAAATGAATGAACGAATAGTATAATAAATGAGTTAAATTACTTGGATACAAATTATCCAATGTGCTACATATTTCCATCCAGGCCATAATGTCTGTACTGAGTTACTCATTGTGTCTGACTCAAGGCCCTGCACTTAAGTGTAGGAACAAATGAAGCATCTTTGGAAACTGGTTGTAACTTTTTCCTGTTGCTGATGAACAGGAAAAGAACATCAATGGATAGCAATGCATACTGGTAGCTGTTTAGTTTGAGCTGGGAAGTTGAGAAACACTAATGAATGGTATGAGAAATTTCAGCTGTTTTTGCTGTATATCTATTATAGCACTTTGAAAGAGAGTGAGAGATGAAATATTTCCTTTACCAGCAAAGCTTGCAAAGGCTATTTGTAACTGTACTTGGCCCACAGATAATTTGTAGTGTTGGAAAACAAGACCGACAAGTGTGGAATCACTCACAAAGCCCAGGGTAAAATGAGTGATAGATTGCACCCTAGTGAATGGATGGTTAACCACAGGGAGACAGGAAGTGGCGAGAGGAAGTTCATCAGGCAGTGGGTGCAAACGCAAAGTGTAATGAATGAAAACATCTGCTTTGGATTCTGTCTGCAAAAGAATGAAGAGAACATTAATCCATGCATGCGTCTCTTTCTTTCTCATGGTTCATATTTCCCTCCATTATTTCGCAACTTTTATAAACACTGACGTGATCCTAAGTGCTGCACTTAACATTCCTTCTCCATATTCCCTGCCCTTCATTAACCAGTTACCTTCCAGGTAGATGTCTGGATGACAGAGAGTTTAAGCGAACATGAGACCACAGAGGAGATACGGTAGATGAGTGATTACAGTAATTCTCTGCTAACTGCTGTATGGAAAGTGAAATGAAGAAGGGAGTGGAAGGATTAAGTATAGTGTGCCAGGGCACATTTATTTGGTAAAGTGAGAGAAAGTGAAACATTATGGGAGGTGAAGGAGGAAATTGTGACAGCAGGCAGAAGACCTTGAAACCACCAGGAAAGAAGCTAGACTCCACAGGGCACAGAGAAGCATCTTGACTCAGTAGATTATCTTATTAGAAAAGAAAGTGCCCAGCCCTCATCTCAGCAATGTGATATGATCAAAATATTTGTCAAGAAAAAAATGGCTATATGTCACTGCAGAGGAAAATAACCGGAAACAAAAAGGATGTTGGGAAGATAATAGTAGCTGGAGATTTGTTTTGAGAAATAAGAGCTAACTGAGGATAATGAAGATGTTAAGAGTTCCAGGGTGGAATGAATGGTTCAGCTACTTGCTAACAGGTTGGTGGTTTGGACCCACCCAGAGGTGCCTCAAACCAGCCTGGAGATGTCTTGGAAGATAGGCTTAAAGGTAGCCGACTTAAAAAAGCCCTGCAGAACAGTTCTAACTCTGCACACTTGGGACCGCCATGAGTCAAAACAACTGGATGGCAAACACCACCACCACCAATGAAGATTGCTAGAGAGCATTCTGGTATTTTACTTCTTATTAAACTTGGATGCAGATAATGACACATGTTTTATTTCTCAGTCTTCTGAACCTGGTGATTTTATAAAGATGAGTGATGATGTGGATTTGAGGGAAATTGTAGAGACTGTGTGTGCTCGGGCAACAAAGGAAAGTTCAAGAAAATATGTCAGCACAACTGCAAAAGAGTGTCTTGAGTAAAGCCAGAGCATGCTAGAACGGGAATGACTACCACAACCACTGCAGTTGAGACCATTAAGGGAGCACATTCCTTATTAGGAATGAATCTAGACTAGACCTTAGAGGAATGTTCACATATTGTGGGAGGAATGACGAAGACACAAATTGAAAGGAGGCACAAAGTTTAGAAAGATGTAGAGGGACAAAATTAGAAGTGAATTCCTTCAGAAGCACAGTCCTAGATATGCCTGGCTCCTTGCACATGGGTTAGTTCTCCTTTCTACCATGGTCTGTGTCTGTAACCAATTTGGGGTGAATTATCCTCATGTCTCCCTGTTCTTCTGCACTCAGGTTCCCTGGGAGCACAATGTAACTAGCCCTAGACTGCCTTTGTAAGGAGATCTGAACCTTTCTTCCATCAATCCCACAAATTATATTTTGTTCACTTGCCTTCTCCTAGAAGTTTAACAAATCAGAAGCTGAATGGCTGGGACCGTTTCCATGGGAAACTTAAGACTAGTTAGTCAGGTTCTCAAGTCTGCACATCTCGACATTCTCAGTTACACCTCAAAATGAAGAGTCCCTCCAGTGTAAGTGACTTCTTCTCTCCAGCCCCAAATGCTCTGTGCTTCTTGTTCTTGATCAATGTCTCCCTAACCTATGCACTCCATCTTTTGGAGTACCTGTTCCTAGAAACAAAATCCCTTCCTTTACCTTCTTCTTCTTCAATTATTGTTGTTAGGCGCCATTGAGTCAGTACTGACTCATAGCCAACATATGCACAACAGAACGAATCACTGCCCAGTCCTGTGCCAGTCTCACAATCGTTGCTCTGTTTGACTCCATTGTTGCTGCCACTGTGCCAGTCCATCTCATTGGGGTCTTCCACATTTCTCTGACCCTCCATTTGGGGACTTGTCCCTCCTGATAATATGTCCTATATGTGAGAGACAAAGCCTGGCCATCCTGATTTCTGAGGAGCACTCTGGCTGAACTTCTTCCACCACAGATTTGTTTGTTCTTTTGGCAGTTCATGGTACTTATAATATTCTCCTCTAACACCATAACTCAAATGCATCAATTCTTCTTTGAGTTGCTCTTGCATCTTGGTCTTCTTTATTCACTGTCCAACCTTCACCATGCATATAAAGTTATTGAAAATACCATGGCTTGAGTCAAGCAACTTAGTCCTCAAACTGACATCTTTGCTCTTGAACACTTTGAAAAGGTCTTGTACAAAAAAGAAATGGTCTATGTCCAGCCATTTCAAGAGGTAGCATATGATCTTCTTCAGTAGATGTCTTCTCTACTCCTAGATCTTAACTGAAACCTTTATCCTTCTGAAGACTCTAACTTTTCCACCATCCTCTAAATGGTAGGCTCAGTGAGAGCAAAGGCTATATCTAATTCATTTACTAATAATATGAGTACTTTCAGTATCTAGCACAGACCCAGCGCTAGCAGGTGCTCAAGAAATACATCTTGAATGAATGAATGTATGTAGAATTTGCTCATTTGCCCATAGCCTCTGATCTCAGAGTCAGGAGTTGGGGTAGGAACTTCCTCATTCTCTCTGAAGATTTTACAGTCATTGCTTCTTCTTCCCTTATAAAAACCTGCCCCTTCAAGGTTTATACTGCCTGATCATAAAACCCATTACCCTTATCACTTTCATCTGCTGTCTTCCAACTGCTGCCTCTCATGTAATAAAGACAGCTCTCTGGCTTCTACTCTCTCCTTTACCCCAAGTGTCCGTAGCTTTGTTGTCCCCAAAGATTATCCAGCATCCTAGCTTTTTGGTTCCTCGACTTCCTTATGCATACTTCACCTTTATTCTTTCCAATTGTTCATACTGCTGCTTTATTAATTTAGGACTTGCCATCACCCAGAATTATGCCATGTCTAACATTTTCATATGGCTTTTAAAAATAATTTACTTTGTTTGTTGTTGTTGAACATATACACAGCAGAACATACACACCAACTCAACAGTTTCTACATGCACGTTTCAGTGATGTGAATTACGTTCTTCAAGTTGTTCATTCTCACCCTCCTTTTCCAGTTTGTTCCAGGTTAGCATAAATTGAGTGCTCCCAAAGCTTCCTGTCCAGTCTTTTGAGTTGCTGTTGTCAATTTCATCCTATATAAACAGTTCTTTTAGAAAGTCACCTGTGTCTGTTTTAATACTGTGAATTTTCAAAGATGGGCATTCAGAAACATCATGGAAACTTTAACACTTATCTTCCCCAGTTCCTTATTCCTGGATTTGTCCTCTTTCACTCTAATCTAGCATTGGTACTACAAGGTCAAATCTGTTACCCACCTTCTTTCTCTTAATTCCAGTGCACTCTTCTGACTCAGTTTAATTGACAGCTTGACAGCATCTGTCAACTTTGACCACTGCGTCGTCTTGAAATGTTGTTTGTCCTTGGCTTCCTTGGTACTTAATCGCTTAGGTTTTTTCCTTACCTCTCCTTCTCTGTCTCTCTTTATGATACTCCATTTATGCCCCTTCCTAAAATGTTGATGTTTCTTGGTGCTTTGCTTTCTCTTAAGGCTACACTTCTTACCTCTGCTTTATGTGCCACTCATCTAGCTTAGATATTCATCTTCCTATGGATGGACGGTGACATGAATGGTTTGCACTCAACTATTAACTGTTGACAGTTTGAACTCACACAGCAGTACTATGGAAGGAAGATCTAGTGTTGGCAACCAAGAAAATCCTATAGGTCACTCTATAACACACATGTAGTTCAAGTAAAAATGGAATCAAAGGCAGCACATTTGATTTTTGCTTGTTTGTCTTTCAGATTTTGGTCCACCTGATACCATGCTTACACAGAGATCTGTACTGGTCCTGGTTAAGGGGCTCATGTTGACCATAAATTCAACCTGTTACGAACTGAATACAACAATGTCAATAACTGCCAAAAATTTATTTTGCCCTCTGTATTACTATTTTCCCCTTCTCCTTTCATGTCTTTCTTCTGTTCATCCTTTCCAACTCTACTACCTCAACCTTCTTCTGACCACCATCATTTTATGTTGGATTGTTGTTGTTGTTCCAATTTGTAGTGGTGGTGATTATGTGCCATGGAGTCGGTTCCGACTCATAGTGATCCTGTACAGGGTTTCCTGGGCTGTAAATCTTTATAGGAGCAGAAAGCCTCATCTTTCTTCCGCGGAACAGCTGGTAGTTTTGTGAACTGCTGACCTTGAGGTTCACAGCCCAATTCATAACCACTACACTGCCAGAGCTCCTTGTAGCAACTCTATATGGGTTTCCAAGGAGTGGCTGGAAAGTTTAAATCACTGACCTTGTGATTCAAACTGATTTTGCAGTCCAGTGCATTATCCTGCAGCACCACATCAGGACTCCTTTATGTTGGATTGTTATTGTTGTTGTTGTTAAGCGCCATCAAGTAGATTCCGACCCACAGTGACCCTGTATGGGGTTTCCGAGGAGCAGCTGGTGAGCTTGAGTCACCGACCTTGCAGTTCAAACGACTTTGCAGTCTGATGTATTAGCCCACAGCGCCACACCAGGACTCCTTTATGTTGGATTACTGACCCTTTTTTCACACTGTTTTCCATGTGTCAACTCTTAATTCCAAGCCGTTTAATATCCAAACTGTTACCTTTCTACGATGAAAATCTGATCTTGCTTAAAACCTTTCCATTTCTCTGCACTGCCCTTAACATAGGTGTAAACGTATTGTCATGAAATACACAACTCTCCAAAATGTGATCCAAGTTTACCTTTGATGTTTTTATCTCTTGCCACTCCATTCTCCACCCAACCTGAATTTATAGTTCTGCCATTCTTTCTTTCATGTCTGTTTCAGTAGCTTGGTTGCCATTGTTAAGTGCCATCAAGTTGGTTCTGACTCATAGCAACCTTGTATAAGGTTTCTGACAACTTGACTTGGAGCAGCTGGTGAGTTTGAACTGCTGATCTTGTAGTTCAAACTGACCTGGCAGTCCAGTGCATTGTCCTGCAACACCACACTGTTTTTTCTCTCTCCTCTCTTTAAATAGCCTCTTCATGGCTATTTACATGACCTCCCTCCAGGCTGACTTTGATTCTCTCTGGGCGCCCACAATTTCTTCTTTCATTGCACTTATAACTCTGTCATGTCTGCCTGTTTGCTTCCCTGACTGGAAAGAAAACTCCTTGACATTAGGTATTTGTATCTTGTTGTCTCCTTTTCCCCCAGTGCCCATGATAATGTCTGTACTTTGTTAATTAATGAACGGCTAATTTAAGAGCCCCAGTGAGTGGCTGTGATTGAAAATGCAGACAAGTTCCATTATCAGCATCATGGTAAAATGAGGTCATGTTGCTGTTGCTTTGTTGTTAAGTGCCGTCGAGTCGGTTCCGACCCATAGCGACCCTGTACAGGGTTTCCGAGGCTGTAAATCTTTACGGGAGCAGAACGCCTCATCTTTCTCCCGCGGAGCGGCTGGTAGTTTCGAACTGCTGGCCTTAAGGTTCGCAGCCCGATTTGTAACCACTACACTACCAACCCTGCTTTATATTATTATGGTTGGATTCAGTTACTTTCTTAGCATTGAAAAAAAAAAAATTGTTTCATAGTTCATAGCAAATTTGTACCTGATCTTTCCTACCTTGTGGTACCTTTACCATTAGAGGACTCCTTGTAAGTTCTGCATGATGTATCCTGTGGACAGGAACAGATGTGTTTTCAGGAGGTTTTTAAAATCACAGATTTCAATCATTTAAATCAGTGAGGGCTGTATATGAGGGAACCTCATAAAGTTCATGAAAAATTCCATTATCTCTTAATTCTAGTTTTCCATGAACTTTTTGAAGTCACCTAGAACATGCTGAAACATTTTGAAATGTAAGTTGAAAATATGTGTTCTAGTTTTAACTTCCCTATAATTTGAGTCATGAAGTCCTTCTTGGATAATGGATGGCATTTCACTACTTCTTCCATGGTTTCTTTGAACTTAGTTTCAGCATGAAAAAAACTATTTTCAGTTTCATCCCATTATATAGTGATTTTGTTGGAGTTATTGGGTTGTGCAATGAGTTAAGCACTGAACTACTAACCAGAAGGTTAGAGGTTTGAATCCACTCAGAGACATCTTAGAAAAAAGGCTTCCAAAAGGTGATCTGCTTCCCAAGGGCACAACTGGAGTCTAGTTCTGCTATGAAACAGCTGGGAACTCACTGGCAGCTGGTTTAGCTTTGTTATTATCATTATTATAATACAATGACTGGCAAAACTAATTTGTTAGTGGATGGTTTAGCAAATCTGATTTTAAAAAAAACAACAAAAAACTGTGACGAAAAGTTTTAACTTCCTGGTTCCGTTTATTTTATTTTGAGATGTCTCCAGGGGTTTCTTGTCAGCTGATCTGTCTTGGAGATGTTTGTGACTGACTATGGTCGTGACATACAAGGTCGCTATGGGTCAGAACTGACTTGATGGCACTTAACAATAACAACAACATGGGCAATGTAACCTGGAAAAGAGTCTTCTGGAATTCAGGTTTTGAAAATGTTGAAATGAGGGAAAATTCACAGACCTCATTAATTATGTCTTCTGTTCTAGTAAATGTACTGGGAAATTATTTTTATAGGCACAAACTGGATCTGACTCGAAAAGGGATCACAATAGGAGATCCTGAATTTGTTATTGTTAAGTACCATTGAGTTGGTTCCAACTCATAGTCATACTGTATAGGGTTTCTGAGGAGTGGCTGGTGAATTTGAAACCATTCTTATGGTTCAAACCGATCTTGTTGTCCAGTGCTTACCCTAGGACACAACACCAGGACTCCTGAATAGAGGGGGAGGAAAATATGGAACAAAACTCAAAATAAAAAAAAAGACCAGGCTAACTGGTTTGAAAGGGACTGATGGAACCTCAAGTCCACGGCCCTTAGACACCCTTCAATTCCAGAGCAGAACTCAGCCCAAAACTAACCCATGTGTCTTTACTTTCAGCCAAATACTAGACAGGCCTATAAAGAGAACAGTAACACCAGAAAGATATGCACTCCATACAACAACCAGCCATATGAAATGAAAAGGGCAGCATGTGCTCAGGAATAAAGCTCAGAAGCCACGAAGGGGTGGAAAAGAAAGACAAACAGGAAAGGTAAACACAGGGAGGAAGTGGAAAGAGTGCCGTGACGTATGTTGTGGGGGTTGTAATCAATGTCATGAATCAAAATGCTTAGGAATTGTTGAATGGAAAACCACTGGCTCTGTAAATTTTCACCCAAATCACAATGAAATGTTTAAAAAAAAAGAAAAGAAGAAGTGGATCTGGTGTGTTATTTGTTTTGCCTTTGAAGGTGATAGACTCCACATCCTACCAAACTTACCCTTAAGTTTGTGAGCCTTTGCTTTGAGCAGCTGGACACCAGTTCTTACAATTATCCAGTTATCTTGTTCACGTTAAGCCCCAAACAATTTTTAGAAAGGGTCAGATTGAATTTCAATGTGAACATTTGGATTAGTCCCTGAATTCTTAGAATCTCATTAATTAGCAAGTTTGAAGTGTTGAGTTACATGGGAGGAACGATGTAATGAATTGAAATACTATGTCTCTCTTTCTTTGGGATTCCTAAGGCATTTGCATTTTATTTACTCTTTAGATGTGGACTTATACAAGTTTTTTTCTTTTTAGAATGAAAGTAAACAAAAATTTTGTTTGCTCCAAAGTAGGTTGATTTTTATTTCTTTGAATTGCATGGAAAAGAAAATTATACTATAACCCAAATGTTAATTGAGTGCTTAAAAATTGTTTCTGAACCTTTGACTTTTTTAAAATGCCATAATATAGATGCCAATCAAAATAATCACATGTGACATTCACTTTTATTTTCATTAATGCAGAATTGAAAACCATACTATATCATTTCCAACCATTCATGGAATATTACTGTTTCTCTTAGGTATTATATGTTTGTTGTGAATTCATTTTTTCTCTTGTAGCAAATGCATTAGTTATGTTACTAAGGAATATAAGCAGACGGGAGCCACATTTTCATTAAATTCTAGGCATTTTGTTTGGGTTGATTCTACTCTTAATAATATGCTCTTTAAACATTTGAGAATCAAAACTCACTGATTGAGTAGGGATTATCCAGTTTCCCACCACTCGTCTGTCAGTTTGTCATACTGCCATGGCTTGTACGCTTTTGTGATTCTGGAAGCTTTGCTGCTGGTGTTTTAAATACCAGCAGGGTCACCATGGTGGACAAGTTTCATAAGAGCTTCTGTTTTAAAACAGACTAGGAAGAAGAAGAGGCCGACGACTTCTTAAGGGCTAGGCACTGAAAATCTTATGAATAGCCGCAGAACATTGTCAGAAATAGTGCCAGGAAATGAAAACATTATGACTATCACCAGAAAACATTATAAATATCACAATATCAACAGAATATTCTCAGTTATAGTTCCAGAAGGGTCACTCATGTTGGAAAACACTCAAAATATGACTGGTTACGAGCTGCCTCCTCAAAGTAGACTTGACCATGATGATGATAATGGAGTGAAATTTTGGGACCTTTATTTGCTTATGGGACATAGAAAAATGAGGAGAATCAGCTGTTGTTGTTTTTGTTAAGTGCCGTCGAGTCTATTCTGACCCATAGTGACCCTGAGCTTGAACCGCCGACCTGACAGCTCAAATGGCTTTGCAGTCCTGTGCATTAACCCACAGTGCCATATCAGGACTCAAGAATCAGCTGTAAACATCTATTAATAATCAGAACATGGAATTTACGAAGTATGCATCTAGGAAAATTAGAAGCTGTCAGAAATTAAATGAGACACATAAACATGGATATCCCAACAACAACAGTGATCTGCAATGGACTGGGATTGGCTGTTTTGAATCAGACAGTCATATGGTTTACTGTGCCTGAAATGACAAATTGAAGAGGAATAGTGTCATATTCATCTTCAAAAAGAACATTTCAAGATCTGTCTTAAAGTACGATGCTTTCTGTGATAGGATAATATTCATACACCTACAATGAAGACAATATGACTATTATTCAGATTTGCCAACCAACCACTAATGTCATTGATGATGAAATTGAAGAACTCTACCAATTTCTACAGTCTGAAATTGGTCAAACATACAATCAAGATATGTTGGTAATCTTACTGGTTATTAGAATGTGAAGGTTGGAAACAAAGAGGAAGGATTGTTGTTGTTGTTTCTAAGTGCCTTCAAGTAGGTTCTGACTCATAGCAACACTGTGTAGGGTTTCCAAGAAGCAGCTGGTGAGCTTGAACCACCAACTTTGCAGTGCAAACTGACTTTGCAGCCCAGCATATTAACCTGCAGTACCATAGCTGGAAAATATGGCCTCAGTGATAGAAATTATGCTGGTGATCGAAAGATAGAACTTTGTAAGACCAATGACTTATTTATTGCAAATGTATATTTTAAACAACATAAAAAGTGACTGTACACTTGGACGTTACTGGATGGAATACACAGACATCAAATTAACTGCATCTGTGGTCGAAAATAATGGAAATAATGTAAAAGCCCCATATCATCAGCCAAAACAAGGTAAAGGGCAGACTGTAGAACAAACAATTGCAAATTCAGGCTGAAGCTAAAAAACTTAAAATGCAAGTTCAGGCTGATGCTGAAAAAATTAAAACAAGTCCACAAGAGCCATACTATGAGCTTTAACATATCCCACCTGAATTTAGAGACCATTTCAAGAAAAGATTTGATGCATTAGACACTAATGACCAAAGACCAGAGAGCTGGGGGATGACATCAAGAACATCATACAGGAAGACAGCAAAAGGTCATTAAGAAGACAGGAAATAAAGAAAAGACAAAAATGGATGTCAGAAGAGACTCTGAAACTTGTGTTCCAGGACAGAAATGCTAAAGTGAGTGGAATGAATGAGGAAGTCAAAGAGCTGAACTGAAAATTTCAAAGGGCAGCTCTAGAAGGCAAAGTCAAGTATTGTAATGAAATGTGCAAAGACCAGGAGTTAGAAAACTGAATGGGAAGAACAAACTCAGCATTTCTCAAGCTGAAAGAATTGAAGAAAAATATTCACGTTTTGGCTTTCAATATTGAAGGATTCTATGGGCTATCCAGGGTCACTATGAGTTGGAACCTACTTGATGGCACTCAACAACAAGAACAACAGTGGGCAAGATAATGAATGAAGTAGAAAACATCAAAAGAAGATGGAAAGAGAACAAACAAGATGGTGGATCAGGTGAATGTGTAGCAAAGAGCTCCGCCAACAACAACACAGAATACCCGACCAAGAGGGCTCAGGGGATGGTCCCAGAACTCTGGACCACATTTAAAGGAATACTTAGAAGGTTGGAAGGCTCACAGCTGGGGGAATTTGTGGCAGAAGCAAGAAATCTATTGCTTTCTAGTCTGGGACGCTCGGCTGCTCCAGGAGCCGCCATCTTGGGTGAGACCACGTGAGGGAAGGATCAGAGCGGCCACAGACG
>NW_006408954.1:356985-362346 GCF_000296735.1 Chrysochloris asiatica
TGGAAACCCTATACAGGGTTGCTATGGGTCAGAACTGACTCGATGGCACTTGACAACAGTAACAACATGGTACTGAAGGAAGAAGTCCAAAGTGCACTGAAGATATTAGCAGAAAAAAACGAGCCTCCAGGAACTGATGGAAACCAAAATGAAACCTTTCAACAAACTAATATAGCACTGGAAGTGCTCACTCATTATGCCAAGAAATTTGGAAGACAGCTACCTTGCCAACTGACTGGAAGAGATCCATATTTGTGTCCACTCCAACAGTATCATTAATATCACATGCATTGAATAATGCTAAAGCATCAAAATAAGATGGAAGATATACAGAAAGTCATTGTACCATAAAGAAATGGTCAATGATCAACCTTTTTTTTTTTAATGTTTTATTGTGAATTATGTGATAGTTTACATGGGAGAATGTTACTTTTGCATTCTTCCTATCATATATCATTTCATTGCCATGGTTACAATCCCCTCCATGCATCATCAGCCAACCACAGGGTATACACTGCAAGCCTGCCCCTGCCCTGCCCTCCCTCTCTGGATCTGAAGTCCCCAACAGCTCCATCTCTACACATCATCGTCTTTGCCTCCATCTCTGACATCACTGCTTCTCTGGTTAGGGTCCCGCTCTCTCCTCTGCACCCTTGATGGTCCCAGGGAATGATCAAACTTTTTGAGAGGTAGTATATTATCAAGAATCTATGTAAATGAAGGAAGAAGTCCAAGCTGCACTGAAGGCATTAGCAAAAAAAACAAGGTGCCAGGGATTGATGAAAAACAAAAGAAAATATTTCAACAAACTGATGTAGCACCAGAAGTGCTCACTCATCTATGCCAAGAAATTTGGAAAACAGCTACCTGAACAACTGAGTAGAAGAGATCCATATTTGTGCCCATTCCAACAGTATCATTAATATTACATGCAAGTAAAATTTTGCTGAAGATAATTCAAAATCAGCTGCAACAGTACATCCACAGAGAATCGCCAAAAATTGAAGTCAGGTTCAGAAGAGGATGTGGAACTAGGGCTATCACTGCTGATGTCAGATGGATCTTGGCTAAAAACAGTGAATGCCAGAAAGATGTTTACTTTTGCTTTATTAACTTGAAAGGCTTTTCTATGTGTGGATCATGGCAAACTATGGATAACATTGCAAAGAATGGGTGTTCCAGAATTTTTAATTGTGTTCATGAGGAACCTGTACATAGATCAAGAGGCAGTTGTTAAAACAGAACAAGGGAATACTGAATGGTTTAAAATCAGGAAAGTGTGTACCAGGTTGTATTCTTTCACCATATTTATTCAGTCTGTATGCTGAATCCTGGTGAGGTGCTATAGGATATTGCACTGGACCGCACAGTCAGTGTGAGCCACAAATTCAGTTGTTCAAACCAACCAGCTTCTCTTTGGAAGCCCTATACAGTGCTGCTATGAGTTGGAACCAACTCAATGGCCCTTCAAAACAACAACATGCTAAACAAATAATCTGAGAAGATGATTTATATGCAGAAGAACATGGTATCAGGATTGGAAGAAGACTAACAATCTGAGGTATGCAGATGATACACCTTTCTTGCTGAAAACAAAAAGAAGTTAAATACCTACTGATAAAGATCAAAGACCACATTTCAGTACAGATTGCACCTCAGTGTAAGGGAAAAAAAAGCAAAAATCCTTACAACTGGAAAATAAATAACACCATGTTAAATGAATAAAAGATTAAAGTTATCAAAGACTTCATTTTGCTTGGATCTGCAATAAACACTCATGGAAGCACCTATCAAGAAGTCAAGTGACGTATTGCATTATGCAAATCTGCTGCTCTGTGAAGTGTTGAAGAGCAAAGATGTCAGTTTGAGGACGGAGGTGCATCTGACCCAAGTCATGGTATTTTCAATAGCCTCATATGCATGCGAAAGTTGCACAATGCATAAGAAAGACAGTAGAAGAATTTGTATGTTTGAGTTGCGTTGGAGAAGATTATTGAAGGTACCATGGACTGCCAGAAGAACAAACAAATCTGTGTTGGAAGAAGTACAACCAGTGTGATCTTTAGGAGCCAGGATGGTGAGACATAGTCTCTCATTCTTTGGACATGTTATTAGGATGGATCAGTCACTGGAAGAGGGCATCATGCTTGATAAAGTGGAGATTTAGCGAAAAAGTGCAAGACTCCCAACAAGATGGATTGGCATAGTGGCAGCAGCAATGGGCTCAAGCGTAACAACAATTGTGAGGATGTCTCAGGACTGGCAGTTTCCCATTCTGTTGTGCTTAGGGTCACTGTGAGTCAGAACCAACTCAAGGGCACCTAAGAATAACAACAACAATCTATCTTCCAATTTTTAGAATAATTGTAGAAACAGAATGGGAGTCTTTTATTATAAGCAAATTCATCCTTTTTTTTTCTTTATACATTTTTGTGACTTGAGTGATAGTTTACATGAGAGAACATCAGTTTTACATTTACCGTTTCATTGCAATGATTACATCTTCTCTGTGCATCATCACTCAACAGTATTTACTTCTGTTCCATCCAGTTTTCGTGAGTTTTTTTGGACGTACACAAGAACACTCAGGAATATATAATCATTTACACAACCAAAAAGCACATTCTACAAGCTTGCCTCCTGGCCGCAAACACAAAGCCTTTTTCTTTCCATGAGTCTAGAGTCCTCAGTTACTCTCTCTTTCCATGTCCTTATCTCTGCCTCCATCTCTGGTGTCGCTGCTTTTCTGCATAGGGTCCCACAGTCTGCTTGTGCTCTTCTCCCTTGAGGGTTCTAGGATCCTCTGTTCCTGGACTGACTATTCCCCCCTTTTTGTTATAAAACGTCTACCTTTACAGTTGGGACCATCGTGATTAGTCATGATAACAATTACTACTGAGTCAAGAATCTTATCTCATCTCTTTTCACCAGACCCATCTAAATAAGATGAAAACTATTCAGTGGGATTCTACCTTCCCCACACACTCTGAAACTAAATTCCCTCTTGAAAACTTGTAAGCTAGTCAGTCCATGTCTTTATAGCCATCCCATTTTAGGTAGCCAATGTCTAAGTTGCCCATCCCTATCAACCCTGTATACTGAGGGGATAGGATTGAGACTCGCTGTGAAGACTCCTTCCCTCTCAGTTGGTATTTTAAGCTACTACATCCATAAGTATATAGGCCAAATTCTTCAAATTGTAGCAATTTACACTTGTTTCCTTTATCTTTTTTTTTTTTTTTAATCTTCCTGTAGTCTAGTTCTGATCATCAGGTCATCGAAGCTAGGTCGAATAGGAAATTCATCTTTTTAAATGATTGAAAATATAATATGTTCAAAATACACCACCATCTGTCAGTTGGTTATACTGTAGTGGCTTACATGTTGCTATGATCCTGGAAACTTGGCCATTGGTATTTCAAATACCAGCAGGTTTACCCATGACAGACAGGTTTTAGATTAAACTTCCAGACTAAGGCAGACTAGGAAAAAAGGCCTGGAAATCTATTTCTAAAAACTAGCCAATGCAAAGTCTATGGTTAAGACCAGAATATTGTCTAGTATAGTGCTGGAAGATGAGCCTTCTCATTAGAAGGCACTCAAAATGCTCAGTAGAAGCAGCAACCGGCTTGAGTATACCCACAGTTGTGGAGGCAGCACATGACTAGGCAATGTTTCCTTCTGTTGCACATGGGTTCACCATGAATTGGAACCAACTAGATGGCAATGAGCTACCTTCAAACTAATCTCAATGGATCAGCAGAAATAATAAGTAGGAGCTTTTGATGTAATACCCCATCAAATATGAGTTTTTAAAATTTTTGATTTTTAGAATATAAAGGAGTTCACAGATTTTTAAGCTTTCAGATTTTTATCTTCAACTCTTGTCTGTGCAACTGAATTGTTCTAACCATGCCTTGTCTTCCTGACATAGTGCTACTTAACTGTATGACCAGCTCAGTCATCCTGTGTATGAATTTCCCCTTGACTCCCTCACTTACTGTTTGTCCCTTCCCTCCCTTGACACTGTTTAATAATAGGTCTTCACCTGTGTCCCCCTGCTGTGCTGTGAGTACTATGGCAAGAGCAGTCAGATCATTGATCTAGGTTAGACAAAGCCTGTGTATACTGGAGGCCATTCCACTATAAAAGAGGGGAGCAGAAGGGCAAACTTCCCAGGTGCACTCCCGTCTCTGACCAATCTCTCTTCTCAAAGGAAATTTGTAGACTGGTCACACTGACCTGTTGGACACAGGGAATCTCTTTGGAAGGATGTTTTAGTAGAACTTAACAGTTTCTCATCTTCTGCTCAGGAACCTCCCTAGCCTTTTTCCAGACAGTCTAACAGACAGAATGTTCTTTGTTTATTACTATAGCTTTGTGCGATTTTGTTGGATAGTCAGATCCTGACAGACTTGAACATGGCATTTGGTTCACGGTCAGAGGTGGTAGATGTCTAAGCTGATGCTCCCGTGTCTCTGCCATCTCTCTCTGACCTTTCATTCATCATGGTCCTCTTCCTCTGCTTCAGTCTTTAAACTTCTCTTTTGGACCCTTGAATCCTGATACTCAGTGCTTCTTGTCTACTCTACCTTGTTCCCCTATCTCTGGGCTTCCTCTGAAGGAAGAAGCTATTAGGTCCATTATCCTATTTCTTACAATATAGTTTTCCATGAGCTTTGCTAATTTTTTCCATTTGTGAGCCTTAATCAGTGGCATTTAGTTGTTTCATTCAGAGGAAGGATAAAATCAAAGGAAAGGAACATTTAAAATACCATTGGAAAATGATTTTAAATGACCCAAATTATCAAAACAATAATTAAATACAAACTGGATTTCATCTTCATTATATAAACATGCGGATCACAGACTGTGTGGTTGTCAGGGCTGACACTTATGATCCCGGGGATCTGCAGCTGTTCCACCCCTCTTCCTCCCTCCCCCAACCCCACCAGATGATTCAAGGCCCAGCTGCCTCCAGCTGTGCCCCAGATTCTTTCCTGGGCTGTCTTAGAGCAAAGAGATCAGAAAGTTTGGGAAAGAAGAGAGCTTAGAGTTTTGGAGTCATGATGTGGCACTGTAAGTTAAGCACTGGACCACTAGATTGCTAATAGCAGGATTAGCAGTTAAAACCCACCAGCCACTCTTCAGAAACCCTACACAGGGTCGCTATGAGTTGGAACCAACTCGATGGCACTTACCAACAACAAGAGAAGTTAAAACCCTGGAGAAATCCTAGGAACCCAGATGTATGGCAAAGGTAAAAAATAATTCAGTATCTAGGGAACTTTTTCCATGGCCCAAACAATTAAGACACCTGATTTAGTCCCCCACCCTGGGGTACAGTGGTTAAAGTGCTTG
>NW_006408954.1:364171-373397 GCF_000296735.1 Chrysochloris asiatica
AGATGTCAGCTTGAGGACTAAGGTGTGCCTGACCCAAGCCATGGTATTTTCAATAACCTCATATGGATGTGAAAGCTGGACAGTGAATAAGGTAGATCGTAGAAGAATTGATGCCTTTAAGTTGTGGTGTTGGAGGAGAATACTAAAAGTGCCATGGACTGCCAAAAGAATCAATAGATCTGTTTTGGAAGAAGTACAACCAGAGTGCTTCTTGGAGGCTGGGATGGCTAGGCTTCGTCTCTCATACTTTGGACATTTTGTCAGGTGGGAACTGTTGCTGGAGAAGGATGTCATGCTGGATAAGATGGAGGGTCAGAGAAAAAGAGGAAGACCCCCAGCGAGCTGGATCAGCCAGGTGGCATCATTGATGGCGTCAAGTGTGGCAGCGGTAGTGAGGTTGGCCCAGGATCGGACATTGTTTAGTTCTGCTGTGCATGGGGTTGCTATGAGTCGGTTCCGACTCGATGGGACCTGACAACAACAACAACAATCCCAGTTTATTTACCCACTTGCCAGGAAGTCTTGTCCAAATCTTTAATCTCAGTTTTCCTCAGTGATGGTCCACTCCCTATTGAGGTTAACCGCTCTCAAGTTGATTCTGATTCACTAAAATGCTGCCTACTGCTGTGCCCCCTCATGATCCTTCATTGTTACGATTGAAGTATCCTGCCAATCCATCTCACCCTGGGTCTCTCTTGCCTTTGCTGCCTCCGCCACTTCACCTACATGCTGTCCTCCTCCAGCGACGGATGTCTCCTCATCACGTGTCCAAAACAAGCGAGTCAAACAGTACTCTGCAATGATCCACAAGATTTTGGGGGCTGGTTTTTAAGAGTAGATTGCCAGTCCTTTCTTCCTAGTCTGTTTGAGTCTGGAAGTTCCTCCGGAACCTGTCCACCATGGGTGATCCTGCTGGTGTTTGAAACACTGATAGCATAGCTTCCAATAGATCAGCAAAACACAAGGCACTACAGTGCAATACACTGACAGAAGAGTGGCAGATAAAGGTCCCTAATAGTGCTAGCACCCAATATGTTTGTGACCCTGTTGGTTATATATAGCATACAGAATGTGCACAGTAGAGATGAACACAGATGATCTTTTCCCTCCAGTGACCTGGAGTGAGACGTGAAATCTTTTTAACAATGTGACTGCAAAGAAAAGAGTATAAATGAGGAATGAAAAGAGAGGAAAAGCAGAAAAGAATTAGCCTAGAGGGAGAAGATCTACTAGATTATTGTGGGAGTAGCAATGCCAGCATGAAGAAATAGAAAAGTTAATAATCAAAACAAGAAGTTTGGCCGTCCTGTGTGCCACCGAGAGCCGAACATACTGGTTTGAGCTAATGATTTTACAAGGAAGATTGCAGTTAGCCTGAAGTAAGCTTCCGTGTCTCATGCAGTTCACAATTAGGAACCAGTACAGCAAGCATTGATGTTTCCTTTTACTTACTAATTGTTCACATATATTTGTATTCCCCTGGTGTGGTGCTGTAGGATAAGTACTGAACTGCTAAGCACAGAGTCAATGGTTGAAACCCACCAGCTGCTCTTCAGCAACCCTATATAAGGATGCTGTGAGTTGGAACTGACTCTATGGCACTTAACAATGGGTTGTTATGTGATTCCAAGTCCTGTTTTAAAAAATAGCTTAAGGTTAAGAAAGAGAGAGAGAGAAGATCCTATAATCAAATAAATAAGGGTTGGTATGGGTTAATTAAAAAAAAAATTTTATTTTATTTTATTTTTTTTTTTTGAGAATTCTAAAGAGTCCTGGTGTGTTGCTAAGGATTCATGTGCTGGACTGCAAAGTTGGTTTGAACCGTAAGGTCAGTGGTTCAAGTTCAACAATTGCTCCTCAGAAACCCTATACAGAGCTGCTATGGGTTGGAACTGACTCAGCAGCACTTAACAACACCACCACCAACAACAAAGGATGAATTTAGAGGTTTACTATATGATGCTTTTTTATGTTTGCTTTGAAAGGACTGGTATCTGTTTTCAGATAATGAGTGTTAAAGTTTGAATTTTGCAGTTTTTTCTGACTGCCTGATTTCAGAGTGAGAGCTTCATTGTGAAGAGGGCTGTAAGAGAAGCAGCAACCACACTCATAATTATTAGATAATTGTTGTTGTTGTTGTTAAGTGCCGTTGAGTCGGTCCCGACCCATAGCGACCCTGTACATTAGATAATTAGAGGAAAGATAATGACGTCTGACAGACCTTAGGCTAATTCACAACTCTTTGTTTTTTGGCTTCCAGATGTTTGAATGAGATGCTTAAGTTCTCTAACTCTAGCTTCATGTCTATGGAAGTGACTTGGTCTTGTTCTTACGAGCCATGTAGTCATTTCTGACACACAACAACCCATGTGTGCAGAGTAGAACTGTTCTAGAAGGTTTTCAAGGCCCTGACCTGTCAGAATCAGATCATCAGGACTGTCTAACGAGGCGCTTTAGGGTGGGTTTGAGCCGCCAAGTTTTCTACTAGGTGTGGTGCTGTAGGATAAGCCCTGGACTGCTAACTGCAAGGTCAGAGGTTCAAACCCATCAACCGCTCTTTGGAAACCTTGTACATGGTCACTATGCATCAGAGCCAACTCAACAGCAATAGTAAAGCACTTAAAGTTGTTGTGTCATCTAGGGATTCTGCCCAATTGCCCTAAAATGATTGTATGCATGCTTTAAAAAGCTTGAGATTATTTGTATACCCATACCTGCATTGTCTGTTTGGACAATGCTTACCTGTGTTACTTGTGGTAAAAGGAGGACTAAATTATTTCTTAAGATTCGACACCATATCAAAATTTAATTCACTCCTGTCATTTGTTTCACAAAAATGGAAATACACCCTGTATTCAAGACTAGCCAGTTTTACTTGGTTCTGAGATTTTTCTCTCTTCCCTGGTTTACAGAAATCTTAACTCACTGCACAGATACTCACATATGTTTCTAGGAGTTAGCACATGCTGGTGGTGGGCAGACATAAATCAAGAGGATGAGGAGCTGAAGGCGCATTCTAGCACGCATTTACAAAGAGCAGTGTAGCACCTCCCTACATCAGACTCTGACATCTTGCTCACAGGGTGACGTGAGGATGAGAATGCGGACCATGGTGAATGTTGCTGCACAGCACATGGCAGATGAAATGAACTCTTTTCACCTCAATGTTGATTGCCTCACATTGCGGTTAACTGTCAAGTTGGCTCTGACATATGGTTACCCTGTGTACAAACAGAGTGAAACATTTCCGTTTCCAAGTCCTTCATCAGTATCATAACCTTTGTGATGTTCAAGTGCTTGTGGCCACCATGTGCTTTGAGCACCTCACAACCCAGAAAACTCATCTTGTAGCAGGAACACTGCTGTTGTTAAGCGCTGTTGAATTGGTTACGACTCATAGACCATGTGTAGGGTTACTGAGGAGAGACTATATTGGAGAATACTCTTCTGTTGTGATCAATAGGTTTTCACTGGTAAAGTTTTGGAACTACCCCCAGGCCTTTTATTCCTAGTCTGTCTTAGTCAGGAAGTTCTCCTGAAACCTGTCCACCATGGATGGTCCTGCTGGTATTTGAAATACAGGCAGCATAGCTTCCGGCAGCATCTAACTATGACACACTGACAGCTGAGTGGTGACACTGATGGTGCTGTAGGATAAACACTGGACTACTAACCCCAAGGTTGGCAGTTCAAACTCACTAACAGCTCTGTGGGAGAAAGATGAGGCTGTCTGCAGCGATAAAGAGTCTTGGGAACCACATATAGACTGTGTTGAGTCGACTCAACTTCATAGCAGTGGATTTGCTTTTGGTTTTTAATGTTTCCATAGGACAAAATATGGGGTCCCTATGAGCCAGAACTGACTTGACCACACTTAACAACAACAACAACAACAAATGTGGGACTAAAAATGAAGATCACAAAGAGTTTGTGAGATCCTGAAGTAGCATCACTGTGCATTGAGAAAGAAGAGTCCATGAATAAGTGATCGATAAGAGACCAGAGTGATCATTAGACAGGGCTTGGATTCTGACAGTCACATAGCACATTGATAGAAAAATCCCAGTGATGTCTTTTGATCTTTTTCCAAGGAGAAGAATGAGCAGTAGAAGTAAATAAAGGTAGTAACATAAACCAAATCCACCACCATCAAGTCAATTCCAATTCAGTGACCCTGTGGGCTTACAGGAGCAGACAGCCTCATCTTTCTCTGAAGGAGCACCTGGTGGATTTGAACCACCAACCTTGTAGTTAGCAACCCACAACTTAGCCCACTATGCCTCCAAGACACCAAACCCACTGCTACCATTGAGTAGCTTCCGACTCGTAGTGTCTCCACAGTGAAGGGTAGAACTGCTTCTTAGGGTTTCTGAGACTAAATCTTTATGGGAGATTTGAAAGTCTCCTCTTTCTCCTGCAGAGAGGCTGATGGGTTTAAGCCATTGACCTGCAATCAGTAGCCCAACATCTAGCCCATATCACCATAAGTGCCATGAAGATGAAAAGAAAATTAAATAAGCTAAAAGGTTAATAGTAAGTCTTTGATACACTTATGTTGGGACAGTTCACTCAGTTGGTAAAGAAAGAAAAATTCCTATAGTTGTTTAAGTATCCACTTATAAATTTAGTCTCAAATTCAGTTACTAAATCTTAAATATTGCTGCATTAAAATGTAAGGGGTCAAGTCAATTAAATTGAACTTTTCTTGCAACTACATTGTAATGCTAGTTCTTATAAACATTGTGGGGTAGCTGGCAGATACGCAGCCAATATCAGAATAACAAACATTCACTTGCTATGCTACCTAATGTTTGCAACTTTCAAATCTCCAAGTCTTATCAGGGTTACTCAGTAATGAAAATTATTTTTTGAATAACACAGTAAGGGAGAATTTGAAGGTGATATGCAAAAGAAAATAATGGTTAACAACAAGCTACATTTCTTTAATTAGCAGTGATTTCTGTGTCCACCTATTCTGTAGGAGATTTGAGTCAGATAACAAATGGAAAATCATGTATTCTAAAAGAAATCTGGGTATTTCCTTGAAAGGCTTATATGGCTTCTAAATTAAGTGTGCTTTCATGCCCTGTAACTGTCACCAGTGATGTGTTAGAGAGCACGAATATAGCAAATATTGATTATAGTTTTATGCTATTCAAAGAATAACTGTGGTTTATGGTGATAGTTTTGGCATCAAAATAAAGTTAATATTTTCAACAAATTTGTCATTATGTGATTTCACTATGGATACTACAACAGCAAAGAATAATGATTATTTTTTCTGAACTCCAATGTTGTTTTGTTGTTAAGTGCCATCAAGTTAGTTCCAACTCATATTGACTCTCTACAGGGTTTCTAAGGAGTGACTGGTAAGTTTGGACCACTGAGCTTGAGGTTCAAACTGACCTTGTGGTCCAGTGTTTCATCCCGTAGCACCCAGGACTCCAATGTTATCTGGATGTTTATCCAACAAATATTTAGGTTCACAGAAATCGCTTGAAAACTGTTGTTATCACTACTGTGCTCAATGTGTCTCTCTGGAAGCATGTAGTCATTTCTTCAGCAAACACCATCCCGTGCCTACCGTGTGCTCAGCACAAGAGATACAAAAAGAATATAGAGTCCTGGTTTCCAATGACTGTATAGATGATCTGGGGAGCACAGGAACATTCAGAATGCTATGGAAACACAAAGAAATGGTAAATCATTAGGTTAAGGGGTGGAAGTGGGTGGCTAGAAATAGTTGCCAAAAAGTGATGGACAAAGAGATTAGCAAATGTAATAGCAGAGACATGAATATATGTGTGATGCACCCTGAGACTTCCAGCTGAGGTGGGAGGAGAAGCATTTGGAAAAGTCTATGTCATTAAAGGAGCTAGGCACTGTTATGAAACTTTGGGGTGATAGGAAAATTTCAAGCCATGAGTGATCTGATCAGATTTGCATATAGGAAGCAGTTTGTAGAGAATGGATTGGAGGTGGGCTATTCTGAAGGAAGGGCCCTTAGGCTGTTGTTTGTAGTACTCCCATTGAACACATTCCGAAACTAAACTAAGGATCAGAGATGAGAAGAAGGACTTGTTTACAATCTACAAGAAAGAATTATGGGTGCCTGGATAGTTCAGTGGTAGAATTTTTGCCTTCCATGTGAGAGGTCCAGGTTCTATTCCCGGCCAGTGCACCTCATGTGCAGCCACCCACCAGGCGCTTCTTGAAACCCATATGCAGGGTCACTGAGTCAGGCCAGTGCACCTCATGTGCAGCCACCCACCAGGCGCTTCTTGAAACCCATATGCAGGGTCACTGAGTCAGAACTGACTCCGAGGCACTCAACAACAACAACAAACATGGGCTTGCTGTGAGTCGAGGCCCACTCAACAGCAACTAAAAACAATAAAAGAATTGGCAGGACAATGTAACTGACTGGTGGAGACAGAAAGAGAAGAGGAGCAGTCAGGTTTGGGCAATTGGCGGGCTCCCTTCCCTGAGAAAGAAAAGGGTTAGTGAAGAGTTTGGATGGGGGAAGTGGGGGGGATTTGGGTGCCCTTGTTTCCTCCATAATCTACTAATGCAAAAATGTATCCATAAAGAGAGAGCATACAAAAATATATATAAATAAAGTGTACACATTAAGAAAGAGACTCAAATGAGTCAAAAAGCATTACATTAGAAATTATAGTAAACATACTGCAAAGTAAGGCTGAAAGCTGAGTGTTCACCTTTCCTCTCAAATACGAGATGGCTGACTGTGGGTGGCAGGCACATAAGAGACGAAAAACAGTAGGCTGGCTGGTGGTCCTATGACCTGGCCCTGTCCAGACGTACTTACCATGAGCAACAAAAACAAGGCGAGAAATTGCCTCATAATTCGAATGAGGGTAGAGCCCAATTCTTGTCTCTGAAAAACAGTAACCCCAGCCAGTCTTAAAATGTGACCCAGTGAATGTTTTAAGCTTCAGCCAATAAGATTGCAGTATTTTTCTTTGAGGGAAACTAGTGAAAAAACTAGCCACAGTGGTACAGTGGTTATGTGCTCAGTTGCTAACCAAAAGCTTGACAGTTGGAATCTACCAGCCACTCTGCTGCCGAGATGTAGCTGTCTACTTCTGTAAAGATTACAGGCTTGGAAACCCCATAGGATGATTCAACTTTATCCTATAGGGTCACTGTGAGTTAGAATCAACTGGACGTCAATGTTAGTGAGATAGTGGAATTGGAGCAAGGACCTTATCTCCTCTATGGTTTAAGGCAAAAAAGTATAGGAGGTGACAGAAACTTGCTCCTCTGTATACATCATCCGCAATATTGGGTACAGTCACTCGGTAAGCTCTGAAACAACCAAACATAAGCAGCTACTGATTCCTATTAGTTTTAGTTAGAAGTGTTAGGGTGGGTCAGGTTACCTAGGAGGCTATTCCATGAGTGAGAAGGGAAGTGTATTAAAGATGGAATTTGCGGAACAATATTTTAGGAACAGGCAGGGGAGAAGCTATCTAGAGAGGTAGTAAAATGCAGTGTCATAAAATCCAAGAGAAGAGAACTTTTCAAAAAGGAGGAAAGAGTCAAACAAAATGGCATGGTACAGACAGATGAAGCAATCTAATGTTTCAAAATCGTCCACTAAAGATTTTAAGTAGGGGTCCAGTAGAGGGTTTGGGAAGAAGCCAGGTTCTATGCATGCAGAAGGAAAGGAAACATGAAAGACTGAAAATGGGAGGAAAGGAGTAATTGGGATTCATGAAGGCGCAAATTTCCTAGGTGCAGGGGATGGGTAGGACCCCATCTGCAGGCAAAGTACCAGCCTCTTCCTGCCACAAGGACTTGACTTCTGTGATTCTTGGTGCTCCTGTCCTCCAACTCTACCTGCCTACTCATCTTACCTGCCACTTCCTCAAAGAACATCTCGGGAACCCGCAATCTAAGTTAAATCCCTCTGCTTTATGTATTCGTTCATCACATCCTAAATTTATTCTTGAATTTCAGAGCACTTAACACTGTGGTTGTATGTTTTTCTCAATGCTTATTTCATATGTGGCATCTATCTTTCCTCCATTTGTGTACATTTTTTTGTCTCTAATCTGTATGTATAAGAAGCTCTGGTAGCGTAGTGGTTACGAATTGGGTTGCGAACCTCAGGGTCATCAGTTCGAAACTACTTGCTGTTCTGCGGGAGAAAGATGAGGCTTTCTGATCCCTTAAAGATTTACAGCCTCAGAAACCCTGGACAGGGTTGCTGTGGGTCAGAACCGACTCCACGCCATATCACCAATCTGTATATTGTTTTTTTTTGAATGCCATTGAGTCAGTTATGACCCATAGTGACCCTGCTTAGGGTTTCCGAGGAGGAATTGGTGAGCTGGAAGTGCCTACTTACAGTAAAAATGGCTTTACAGTCTGGCACATTATCCCACAATGCCACACCGGGGGGGGGGGCGCATATATATATATATACTGCAGTTTCTCCATGGTTTTGCTCAATATCGTGTTCCTGGAAAATTCTGGGGTGTCACAAAACTTTGTGCTTGACTACTAACCTCTAGGTTAGTGGTTCATAATCAACAGCTGCTCATCGGAAACCCTATACACTTAACTATATATATACATACATACATACATACACACACACACACATACATATATATACATACACACACATACATATATATACATACACACATACATATATATACATACACACATATACATATATACATACATACACACATGCATACACATACATACACACATACATACATATATATCTATATATACATACACACATACATATATATATATACACATATACATACACGGCTCCTTCAAGATGGCATATCGGGTAGACATGTAGTGAGGAGCTTGGTAAACAACATGGAACACCAGGCCAAGAGGGCTCACGAGATAGTGTTGGAACTCTGAAACAAATATAAAGGTATGTTTGGAGGATCAGAGGCTTTACAGCTGGGGAATTTGAAGGGAACCCAGAAATCCATTGCATTCTGGATCAAGACACTCAGCTGTTCCAGGAGCCGCCATCTTGGGAAAGAACATCTTGATTGTATCAGGATTGATAGTATCAGGAGAGAACATCTTGATTGTATATTGATTATATCAGGATTGACATCGAAATTTAAAGTGACAGTATCAACATAAAACCAAACGGCCACCACTCGTCTGTCTGTCGTGCTTTGGTGGCTTGAGTTGCTGTGATTCTGAGGGCTATGCCACC
>NW_006408954.1:376727-377887 GCF_000296735.1 Chrysochloris asiatica
TTGACAACTTCAATCTGTTCTTCATTTATCATGATGTTATTTATTGGTCCAGTATTGAGGATTTTTATTTTCTTTACATTGAGGTGCAATCTGTACTGAAAACTATAGTCTTTGATCTTCATCAGTGTTTTAAGTCCTCTTCGCTTTAAGCAAGTAAGGTTGTATCATTTGCATATTGCAGATTGTTAATGAGTCTTCTTCCAATCCTGATGACTCATTCTTCTTCATATAATCCAACTCCTCAGATTATTTGTTCAGAATACAAAGTAAATATGTATGGGGAAGGAATGCAACCGTGGCACACACCTTTTCTGATTTTAAGCTATTCAGTATCTCCTTGTTCTGTTCTAACAGTTGTCTCTTGGTCTATGTAAAGGTTCTTCATGAGTATAGTTAAATGTTCTGAAATGCTCATTCTTTGCAATGATATCCCTAGCTTTTAATGATCACGTAGTAAAAAAGCCTTTGCATAGTCAATAAAGCACAAGTGAACAACATCTTTCTGATATTTTCTGCTTTCAGCCAGGATCCATATGATGTCAGCAATAACATCTCTAGTTTCACATCCTCTTCAGAAAATGGCTTGAATTTCTTGCAGTTCTCTGTTAATGTACCAACTGTTGCAGTCATTTTCTGTTTATCTTCAGCAAAATTTTTCTTGCATATGACATCAATGATACTGTGTTCGATGATTTATGCATTCTATTTGATCACTTCTTGGAATGGTCACAGATATGGATGGATCTTTTCTAATCAGTTGATCAAGTAGCTGTCTTCCAAATTTGGCATACATGAGTGAACTTCTCCAATGCTGCATCAGTTTCTTGAAAGATTTTGATTTGTATTCTGTCAATTCCTGTAGCCTTGTTTTCTGCCAATGCCTTCAGTTTAGCAAGTACCATTGGTCACGTACCTCGCCCATAGAATCCTTCATTACTGAAAACTGAGGTTTGATTTTTTTCTTCAATTCTTTTAGTTGTAAAAATGCTGAGCATGTTTTTCCCTTTTGGTTTTCTAACTCCGGGTTTTGTACATTTCATTTTAATACTTGACTTTGTCTTCTTCAGCTGCCCTTTGAAATTTTCTGTTCAGCTCTTTTACTTCCTCATTTCTTCCATTTGCTTTAGCATCTCTATACTGAAGAGCAAGTTTCAGAGTCT
>NW_006408954.1:379467-380840 GCF_000296735.1 Chrysochloris asiatica
CATGTCGAGGCCAGTCCCCGACAGTCTTTTATGTTGTTTAAAAAAGGTGTTTGCAATGAATAAATCATCGGCATTGCAAAATTCTTTCATGCAATCTCTAACATCATTTCTTTTACCAAGGTCATATTTTCCAATTACTGATTTTTCCTCTTTGTTTCCTACCTTTACATTCTAATCACTAGTAATCTTAATTGCATATTTAATCAATTTCAGACTGAAGAAGTTAGTAGAATTTTTCAATTTCATCTTCACTGTCTTTAATGGTTGGTGTATAAATTTGAATAATAGTGATAGTAAGTGATCTACTTTATAGATATATGAATATTATCATATAACAGCATTGTACTTCAAGATAGAACATGAAAAGTTTTTTTTTGACAATGAATGTGATGCCATTACTCTTCAATTTGTCATTTCCAGTATAGTAATCCATATTACTATTTGATTGGCAACAGCCAGTCCTACTCACTAATGCTTATATTGATCTTTATACGTTCCATGTCATTCTTGACAACTTCCAATTTTCATACTTTGTATGTTCCATCATGGTCAACTCTGCTTTGAGGTGGCAACTAATCCCCTGTTTTTTTGAGTGCTTTCCAACCTGAGGGGTTCATCTTATGCCACCATACCTGACAATATTCTGGTGCTATTCATAATGGTTTTATATTCCTGCACTATATCTGACACTATACCACTGGTATTCATAAGATTTTCAGTGGCTAAACATTTAGAAGTATTCTGCTTCTGCTTCATAGTCTGTCTTAGTTTGGAAGCTCTGCTGAAACCTATCCAACATGGGCAATTCTGCTGGCATAGCTTCAAGTATCACAGGAACACACATGTTACCACAGTACAAGAAACTGACAGACATAGAAGTTAGAATTTGAACACATAGTTTGGGGTCATAATTCTATTCATACTCATACTCATACTCATAGTTACAGAGAGGAATTAATAGAGTAGTGAAGACCAAGGAGGAGAAACAGCAATTGTGTTTCATCAGAGGAGTGAGATTAATTGCTACTACATCATTCTTTCATCCCAACTCTCATAAGCTTTACTTTAATGACCTTAGAGTCTAAGAAGCACTATTCGGAACACCAGAGCACATTTGACTTTGGCATATGCAATCAGTGCATGTCATGGGAACTCAGTCCTTTTAACTCAAAATTAATTATAGACATTTATATTTGCAGAGACAAAGATGAATAATCAGATCTAATTAACATAATCAATCAATGCTTCTCTGCCTCATATTCATGTCTCCATATACAGTGGCAAGTACATGAAGATAATATTGATTCTGAAAAGATTAGAAACCCTTTGAGGAGAACCACCCTAGCATCTTGCACGGGAAATTTTTCATGCAT